>NC_057810.1:95113128-95370366 GCF_018294505.1 Triticum aestivum
CACTCACTGTTAATCCAATCGATCGGCTTCAGTTAGCAGCAGAAGAGAAGGAATCGCTCGATCGGGTTCAGTTAACAGCCATCGATCGATCGCTTGGGTTCAGTAACACGTAACCTGCAGTGCAATCGCTCGGGTTCAGTTAGAGCCCAACTCCTCGCTCGGGTTCAGTTAGAGCGAATGCCTCACACACACGCGTGTACCTTACGAGAGAAACGCGCATTGCTCGGCCCCCGACCTCCCACCGTAACCGGGAACTCCCCAAAAATTTTCTCCCCTTCGCTTCTACCAAGGTTTTTTCCGTCATGGACGACCCAAAGAATGTCATGCATGTCAGGACCCCGATTCTATGCCACACCGATCTAGCATGTAACACCTCATATCACTTTGCGGCCTCATGCACGGTATTCCCACGGGTGTCGCCTTACCATGCCCGGGACCGTTTGCGCCTTTTGGCACACGTATATGATAGTGTCGCTAGCATCCATATGACAAAGAACCCGGGCTGACATAGCTAGTCGTGAACCCAAAGTGGCACTAACTTACAGGGACAGGCATACATGACCCAGCATCGAACGTGTCGGTCATCAGCGAGTGAATCCAGGCTGTAGCAACTGAGCTAGCAGGACTCCGGTAAACCGGGCTGTAGCAGGCTAACAGGAGTCCGGTAGACACCGCGTGACATTTCCCCGAAGGGACAAACACAGGAACGAAGAAGGACACATGCCGGCCAGCCTAAGTGTTCAGAAGCAGTAGCAAGCTACCAGGGCTCAGTGGAAGCACTAGGAGACATTTCCCGGTAAGAGAGGCTACTAAGGATAAACAACTAGATAGTCAGATCCCACACATAGCAATACACATTACACGTACGCATCTAAGATCCATCATAGCATTTATTACAAACAGGGGTCACATGACCCAACATTCTGAGCAAACAAGTAACAAGCGGAAGCATTACATGTCTGAGTACAGACATCTACAAATGAAAAAGGCTGAAGAGCCAGACTATCTACAACATCCGATCAAGATCATAGCTGAGGTACAAGCTACTTGTCGAAGTCCACGAGAACACTAGTAAGACCGAAGTCTCCGCTGCGAAAACATAAATAAAGCAACAAGAGTACAAAGGTACTCAGCAAGACTTACATCAGATCCTATCATACATGCATTTGAATCAAGAGGGTAATGTGGGGTTTAGTTGCAGCAAGCCAGCTTTGACTCTATGGCTATCCTGTTCTACGACTACCAGAACTTCTTTGAGGTGATATGGCGCACACGAATCCACTAATCACCACACAATACACTACTATGGATTCATCCCCGTCTCCCTACGAGAAGGCCATCCATAGCACTCACACTTGTCTTGAGCATTTTATAGTATCCACTTCAAGTTGTCTATGTACCATGTCAGCATCCAAGAAGTCCATAACCGCGGACCCGGCTATTCGAATAGATCATGTTAACCCTGCAGGGGTGTACTTCTTCACACACACTCTTGCCACTTACCGCCATGTACACGTCATGTAACTCGGCAACCTTCAAGCGGAAGCCTGGAGAGGGTGTCGGCCACGACCTGACTAACCACACAAGACTCTAGCCTAGGTTTATCGCCTATTCGGGTTCCATCTGCAAGGAGATCTGGCCGGGGTGTCGCTCACGGCCCCAAACGATGTGTGCAGGGTTCCCGAGCCCACCATCCGGGTGCCACTCGGTACACCAGGCCACGTGTGCCTAGTCTGTCCCAAGCCCACCCTGCCGGGTGCCACTTGGTAGAAAAATAGCACTACCTACAAACACCAGAAACTAGTTGCGACTCCTGGAGAGAGATCAAGTTGGTTAATAAGTCGAGAGGGGTCGAGTTACCGGAACCCAATGTGTGGTAGTATCGAGTCATTGGACAACATATATAGAACTCAGTGCGTAAGGATGGTTCTAGTGAGACAACCCACCATGTACTCCTACATGGCCTCTCACCGCTACCTTTACCAAATCATGTTCACACACTTCACTCTCAGCATCAAAACATAGAACTGCACTCCAATTCATTCCCAATGAATCAGACCTGACACAACTGTAAGCAATAGCAGGCATGGCATGGTAGGAACACAACATGGCTCAATCAACTCCTACACATGCTAGTGGGTTTCAACTATTTACTGTGGCAATGACATGCCATGCAAAGGAATGGGTTCAACTACCGCAGCACAAAGTAGCAATTGAATCATTGTTGTCCTAATGCAATAACTGAGAGCAAGAGCGAGAGAGTAGGATTGTATCGGAATGAACAAGGGGGTTTGCTTGCCTGGTAGATCAACAAGGAAGGCACTGCTCCTCAGACAGGTACTCTGGAACACTCTCCGGAGCAGGACCTATTGAGAAGGAACGGTGTCGACAATCAATACACAAGCATATGCAACAATATGATGCATGAACATCACATGTAGATGTGATGCTGTTTGAGCTAATGCAACTAGCTTCCATTTGGTTGAAATCCATTTGAACAAAGGATTCAAATGCATCTCCAAATTAAGACCTTATAAATGCCATTTATATGTTCTCACCTTTACAGCAGGTTTAGGTTAGTTTTTCATGCATGAAACTAGTACATATGCATAGATTGCATTTTTCTGATAATTTTTCATATATAAATTATTTCAATCTGAGTTACGGTTGAATTTCTATGATTTTTTGAAGTTTATATCATTTTCTGGAATTTCCTGATTAATTTTAAATCCAGAGAATGAATAACTGCGTCAGCCTGACGTCAGCGTGACGTTAGCGGGTCAACGGCCAGGTCCAGGTCAAACCTGACCAGTGGGACCCATACGTCAGTGTCATGGTTAATTAATTGACAAGCTAATCTTAAACTAAAAATTAGTAGGGCCGGGACCCACATGTCAGTGTCACAGGGGGGATTAGTTAGCGGGGTTGACCCGGTCAATCCCGCAGGTGTTGAGCCGCCGGCGAGGCCGAACGCGGCGGAGGGCTCGGGGTTGTCGCTCCGGCGACCATCCGGGCAGCGGAGACCATCTCCGAGGAGCTGGTGCTCGCGCGCATCCAGTGGGGCATGGGGGAGGAGCCAGGGAGGCCGGAGCTCGCCGGAGCAGAGCTCGCGGCGGCGGCTGGAGCTCGGGCTCGAGCGGCAGAGGGGCTGGAGGGCACGGGGAGGCCACCTGAGGGGCTCTGCGGCACCCTCGTGGCACCAGGAGCACGGTGACGCGCTCGGTTGCGGGCTGCGGTGGCCAGGGCGATGGCGGCGACATGGACAGCGGCGAGGAACTACGGCCGTGAAGGGGGATGGAGCTACGGGGCGCAAAAATGAGGGGGAGAAGAGGGGTTCGGTAGAGGAGCTCACGGCGAAGCCTTCGGTGATCTCAGCGCGCTCGGGGACGGCTTCGAGGCGACGACATGTCGGTGGCGATCTCCGGCGGCCGATGATGAAGACGATGGCGGTGACGGCTCCACGGGGCGCTCCGGCTTGCGTGGCTTGATAGGGAGGACAAGGACGACGACGCGGAGCTCGGGGACATCTCAGATGCTCTCGAGGGGCGCGGTGTCTACGGCTACGGCGAGCGGCGGCGATGGGCGTGTTCGGGTGGTTGGGAGAGAGAGAACCAAGGGAGGGGGAGGAATGAGAGAGAGGGAGAGAGGTGCGGGGCGTCGTGGCGACGTCCAGGGAGGCCAGAGCGATGAGGAGGGAAGCAGGAGGTGGCCGGGCGTGTGGCCGCGGCCGGCTGTGGTGCGGGCACGCAGCTGCTTGGGCGAGGGGGAGGAAGACGACAGAGGAGGAGGGCCAGGTCGGCTGGGCTGTCCAACTAGGCCGGCCAGGCCGTACAGGAACAGGCTGCACAGGGAGGTATGCGCCAGGTAAGTCTCTTCTCCCTTTAATTTTTCTTTTCTATTTTCTGACATTTGTTTTGATTTAATAAAAATACTAAATCATTTTATTTACTTATGCCAATATTTTTAGGAACTAGTGGTATTATTCCAGAGCTCCTCAACAAATGGCATAATTTTTGGACATATATTATATATTTAACAAATATATATCCAATGCAAATATTTATGCATTAATTCCAAATTCCCAAAATAAATACTTATGGGCTCTTGAAAATATTGGTTTAATTTTTATCTCTGTCCAATATTTTCAGAGAGCAACATGAGCATTTTCTTGGACCTTTTTGGAGCAATTTTTATTTGGGTCATTTTCAGAAATGATTCTGAGGGTTTCACAAATCCCCATTTCAAATTTAAATGGAATTTAAACATGATGCACACATGACTAGCTAGTCTAGGTCATACCAGAACTAGGGATGTGACAACTCGCCCCCACTTGAAAGAATCTCGTCCCGAGATTCATGGGTCGATGGAAAGAAAGCGGAGTACTCCAGTCGAAGACGATCTTCTCGCTCCCAAGTAGCTTCTCTCTCGGAATGATGAGACCACTGAACCTTGAGAAACTTGATGTTATGACGTCAAGTGACACGCTCTGCTTGACCAAGAATGTGAACCGGGTACTCTCGGTATGTGAGGTTATCTTGGAGATCAAGTGTTTCGTGGTCCACTCCGCGGATAGGATCCGAGAGGCAACGCCTGAGTTGAGAGACATGGAAGACATCGTGCACTCTGGAAAGATGTGGGGGTAGTTCCAATTGGTAGGCAACCTCTCCTCGTTTAGCGAGAATGCGAAAAGGACCAATGTAACGAGGAGCCAACTTGCCCTTGATACCGAAGCGATGGGTACCCTTCAAAGGAGTGACCCGAAGGTAAGCTTTCTCGCCAACTTCATAAGTCATATCCTTACGATGACGATCATACTGGCTCTTTTGACGAGACTGGGCTGTTTTCAAATTCCCACGAATGATGCGAACTTGCTCTTCTGCCTCCTGGATCATGTCCGGTCCAAAGAATTGTCTTTCACCGGTTTCTGGCCAGTTCAAAGGTGTTCGACATCTTCGTCCATAGAGAATCTCAAAAGGAGCTTTCTTGAGACTGGATTGATAGCTATTGTTATAAGCAAACTCGGCGAAAGGAACACATTTCTCCCAATCCATTCCGAATGAGATAACGCAAGCTCTAAGTATGTCTTCGAGAACTTGATTGACTCGTTCCACCTGACCACTTGATTGAGGGTGGAAAGCAGTACTGAAGGAAAGATGGGTTCCCATGGCAGTTTGGAAACTCACCCAGAAATGAGAAGTGAAAAGACTACCACGGTCTGAATTGATCTCTAGTGGAACACCATGGAGTGACACTATTCGAGAAATATATAAGTCAGCGAGCTGACTAGTGGTGATACTCTCTCGAACAGGAAGGAAGTGAGCCACTTTGGAAAGACAATCAATGACTATGAAGATAGCATTATTCACTCTCTTGGTCTTGGGAAAGCCGGTGATGAAGTCCATACCAACATTATCCCATTTCCATTAAGGAATAGCTAAAGGCTGAAGGGTGCCAGCAGGTCTCTGATGCTCTGCCTTCACGCGACAACAAACGCCACATTTAGCAATGAACTAAGCAATCTCTCTCTTCATCCTAGTCCACCAGAACCTCTGGCGTAGGTCCTGATACATCTTAGTACTACCGGGATGAATCATGAGAGGAGATTCATGCGTCTCCTTAAGAATCAATTGTCGAAGATGTTGCTTCTTGGGGACCACCAGGCGGTTCCCAAAGAAGATAACACCTCGATTATCTATAGAGAAACTACCAGCAAACCTTTGGCAATGTTTCTCTTGATCCGGGTAATCCGCGTATCATGCTTCTGGGCTTCTATGATATGATCCACAAGAGTAGGTTTCGCCACCAAGGTAGAAAGGAATCCGTGAGGAGCAATGTGAAGATTGAGCTTACAGAATTCCTCATGGAGAAGTGGTTGGCCTTGCTGCAACATGAGATTGTTGCAATAGGATTTACGGCTTAGTGCATCAGCCATGACATTAGCTTTGCCTGGGGTGTAGGTAATCTCTAGATCATAATCTGTGATCAACTCCAACCAACGTCTTTGCCTAAGGTTCAAATCTGGTTGAGTGAAGATATACTTGAGGCTCTGGTGATCGGTGTAGATCTAGCAACATTTACCAAGAAGGTAATGTCGCTAGGTCTTGAGTGCATGGACTACGGCTGCAAGCTCTAGATCATGTGTAGGATAATTCTCCTCATGTGGATCCAACTGTCAAGATGCATAGGCAATCACATGACGATCCTGCATAAGAATGCAACCTAGTCCCTGTCGTGAGGCATCACAGTAGATAACAAAGTCCTTCATGAAATCCGGTGGCACAAGTATGGGAGCAGAAGTCAGGCGTCTTTTCAGTTCCTGAAAACTGTACTCACACTGTGGGGACCACTCAAACTTTTTATCTTTGTTGAGAAGTTCCGTGAGGGGTTTGGCTACTTTGGAGAAGTTTTCAACAAAGCGGCGATAATAACTGGCTAGACCAAGGAAACTCCTAACTTGTTTAACGGTTTCAGGTGGAGTCCAATCAAGAACGGCCTTAACTCTCTCGGGATTGACAGCAATGCCCTTACCAGAGATTACGTGGCCTAGGTAGGTCACTTCTGGCAACCCAAATTCACACTTGGAGAACTTGGCATAAAGGCGATGCTCTCTGAGTTTTTCTAACACAAGTCTAAGATGTTCGGCATGCTCTTCCTCGTTCTTCGGGTAAATAACAATATCATCGAGGTAAACCACGACGAATTTATCTAAGTACTCCATGAAGATCGAGTTCATCAAGCGGGAGAAGGTAGCTGGAGCGTTGGTTACACCAAAAGACATGACGGTGTACTCGTACTGGCCATAATGAGTGACAAAAGCTGTCTTGGGAATGTCCCCGTTTCTGATCTTGATTTGGTGGTAGCCTAACCTTAAATCCATCTTGGAGAAGACTGAGGATCCAGCGAGCTGATCATATAGGTCGTTGATCCTGGGGAGCGGATACTTGTTCTTTATCATGACCAAATTAACGGGACGATAATCTACAACCATCCGGTCCGTACCATCCTTCTTCTTGACGAAGAGGACAGGGCAAGCCCAAGGAGAAGAACTAGGACGGATGAAACCCATTTGCAAGGACTCATCAAGTTGTTTCTTAAGCTCGGCTAGTTCTAAGGGTGCCATCTTGTAAGGTCTCCTAGAGATTGGAGCAGTTCCTGGAATAAGATCTATGACGAACTCTACATCTCTGTCAGGTGGAACACCTGGCAGTTCCTTTGGACAGACATCCGGAAAGTCACGGACTACCGGAATACCTTCAAGATCTGGAAGAGGGCTGGCATTAAGAGAATAGAGCTGACGCTTGGCCACTCTAGTGGAGACGGTGACTATCTTGCCATATGGATGTGTAAGCTGAACAGACCTGGTGTAACAATCAATCTTGGCATGATGAGCTGTCATCCAGTCCATACCCAAGATGATGTTAATATCCGAGGACTTGAGGGCTACAAGTGATGCAAGAAATACAAGTCTATCAACAAGGATTTCATTACCATAGCTGATTTTGGTGGTTTGCCACCTAGACCTTGGGGTTTGAATTTCAAGCGGAGTTGGCATATCACAAAATGACATGTCGTGCAAATGAGCATAGCCTTCAGAGATGAAAGAATGGGATGCTCCAGTATCGAATAGAACCGATGCTGGGTGACAATTGACAAGGAGTGTACCAAGAACGACATCTGGATCATCATGAGCGTCTTTAGCTGAGACGTGATGCACACGTCCATGTTCAGTGGGAGATGGCTTGGCACTGATCGTCTTTCTTGATGGCTTGACATAGCCAACAAACTTCTCGGCCTGGGCTGGAGCATAACTAGTCTGAGCGCAGTCACGTGCATAGTGTCCTGGCTTCCCGCATGTGAAGCAAGTCCCTGAGGTTGGACGTGGACCCGCACTGACAAGCAGTCTACTAGTAGGCCTGGGTGGAACATACGATTGAGCTAGGTGAGGCACCACATGGGATGGCCTCGGTGCATATCCGGAAGGAAGAGCGGAGTTTGGAACCCAAATCCGGCGCTTCTGGGAACTAGAACCAGAGGAAGATCCCAAATCACGGGTGTGCTTACGAGACTCCTCGTAAGTGAGCTGAGCTGTCTCTGCATTGATGGCCTTGTTCACAAGAGCTTGGAATGTATCACAATGATGCAGGTGGAGATCATGACGCAACTTGGGGTTGAGACCCTTCCGGAACCTAGCCTGCTTCTTGGCGTCCGTGGACACCTCTTCTGTGGCATAGCGGGCGAGGTTCTCAAACTCTCTACTGTAAGCATCAACAGCCATCTTACTCTGGGTGAAACTACAGAACTCTTCTCTCTTGCCATCAATGAGGGCTTTAGGAATGTGATGCTCGCGAAAAGCCTCAGTGAAATCTCTCCAGGTAGGAATCTGGCCAGTTGGAAGCATAGCCTCATAGTTCTGCCACCAAAGACTAGCAGGACCTTCCAGGTGGTATGTGGCATAGGTGACCTTGTCATCTTCAGCTACGTTTGCGGAACAGAGCTTATGAGTGATGCTACAGAGCCAGTCATCTGCATCGAGTAGCTCGATGGAATGATGAAAGGTAGGTGGGTGCAAGCGAATGAAGTCATGAATGGTTACAGACCCTTTGAACTGATGTGCGGTATTCTCCTCAATACGTGCCAACAAGCGGTTAGACTCACACTTATTCCTCTCCATCTCTAACATGAACTCTGTCAACGAAGGCGGGTCGGGAGGATCCTCGTCCCTACCATCTCCGTGGTTCTGGCTACGAACAATAGAACTTGATGACATCCTGAGAAACAAAACCAGGGACGGAATCAACATCAATCATAGGCTATAGAATGTAGGATAAGGAAATTAGTATCTCTCGAACTCCTAGGGAAATTCCGGCAGCACAACGGCAGTAAAATGCTCAGAATGAGGCATCCTGCCAAAAATGGGGTAGTACAACAACTCAACAACACCACTCAAGGTTCTGAGATCATACTAAACAGGCTACACCGGAAGTACTCAAAAACTGGGGTATGACTCTGATCAACCAATCCTATGGGACTACGGAGTAGTAACACGTGATCCTGATAGATGGAAGAGAAAGCCTAGTTCCTTAACCCCGTAGGAAAGATAGGATGACTTAGATCAGAAGGCCATGAGGTAAAGGAGTAAAAAGAGCCTTCCGTTCCTTCCCACAATCAATTCCCTTACATAACTAAAGAATTTCTAGACTCAACTTCGACCAGTTTGGCTTGGTAATCCTACAGGCAGTCAGGCTCTGATACCAAAAGCTGTCAGGACCCCGATTCTATGCCACACCGATCTAGCATGTAACACCTCATATCACTTTGCGGCCTCACGCACGGTATTCCCACGGGTGTCGCCTTACCATGCCCGGGACCATTTGTGCCTATTAGCACACGTATATGATAGTGCCGCTAGCATCCATATGACAAAGAACCTGGGCTGACATGGCTAGTCGTGAACCCAAAGTGGCACTAACTTACAGGGACAGGCATACATGACCCAGCATCGAACGTGTCGGTCATCAGCGAGTGAATCCGGGCTGTAGCAACTGGGCTAGCAGGACTCCGGTAAACCGGGCTGTAGCAGGCTAACAGGACTCCGGTAGACACTGTGTGACATTTCCCCGAAGGGACAGACACAGGAACAAAGAAGGACACATGCCGGCCAGACTAAGTGTTCTGGAGCAGTAGCAAGCTACCAGGGCTCAGTGGAAGCACTAGGAGACATTTCCCGGTAAGAGAGGCTACTAAGGATAAACAACTAGATAGTCAGATCCCACACATAGCAATACACATTACACGTACGCATAACATGCAAGTATGTGCTGTACAACATGGCATCACAGCATAACTCAACAACTCATATAGATAAGGCTCAAAGAGCCATCATAGAATTTATTACAAACAGGGGTCACATGACCCAACATTCAGAGCAAACAAGCAGCAAACGGAAGCATTACATGTCTGAGTACAGACATCTACAAATGAAAAAGGCTGAAGAGCCTGACTATCTACAACACCCGATCAAGATTGTAGCTGAGGTACAAGCTACTTATCAAAGTCCACGAGAACACTAGTAAGACCGAAGTCTCCGCTGCAAAAACATAAATAAAGCAACATGAGTACAAAGGTACTCAGCAAGACTTACATCAGATCCTATCATACATGCATTTGTATCAAGAGGGTAATGTGGGGTTTAGTTGCAGCAAGCCAGCTTTGACTCTGTGGCTATCCTGTTCTACGACTACCAGAACTTCTTTGAGGTGATATGGCGCACACGAGTCCACTAATCACCACACAATACACTACTATGGATTCATCCCCGTCTCCCTACGAGAAGGCCATCCATAGCACTCACACTTGTCTTGAGCATTTTATAGTATCCACTTCAAGTTGTCTATGTACCATGTAAGCATCCAAGAAGTCCATAACCGCGGACCCGGCTATTCGAATAGATCATGTTAACCCTACAGGGGTGTACTTCTTCACACACGCTCTCGCCACTTACCGCCATGTACACGTCATGTAACTCGACAACCTTCAAGCGGAAGCCTGGCGAGGGTGTCGGCCACGACCTGACTAACCACACAAGACACTAGCCCAGGTTTATCGCCTATTCGGGTTCCATCCGCAAGGAGATCCGGCCGGGGTGTTGCTCACGGCCCCAAACGATGTGTGCAGGGTTCCTAAGCCCACCATCCGGCTGCCACTCGGTACACCAGGCCACGTGTGCCTAGTCTGTCCCAAGCCCACCCTGTTGGGTGCCACTTGGTAGAAAAATAGCACTACCTACAAACACCAGAAATTAGTTGCGACTCCTGGACAGAGATCAAGTTGGTTAATAAGTCGAGAGGGGTCGAGTTACCGGAACCCAATGTGTGGTAGTATCGAGTCATTGGACAACATACATAGAACTCAGTGCTTAAGGACGGTTCCAGTGAGACAACCCACCATGTACTCCTACATGGCCTCTCACCGCTACCTTTACCAAATCGTGTTCACACACTTCACTCTCAGCATCAGAACATAGAACTGCACTCCAATTCATTCCCAATGAATCAGACCTGACACAACTCTAAGCAATAGCAGGCATGGCATTGTAGGAACACAACATGGCTCAATCAACTCCTGCACATGCTAGTGGGTTTCAACTATTTACTGTGGCAATGACAGGTCATGCAAAGGAATGGGTTCAACTACCGCAACACAAAGTAGCAATTGAATCGTTGTTGTCCTAATGCAATAACTGAGAGCAGGAGCGAGAGAGTAGGATTGTATCGGAATGAACAAGGGGGTTTGCTTGCCTGGTAGATCAACAAGGAAGGCACTGCTCCTCAGACAGGTACTCTGGAACACTCTCCGGAGCAGGACCTATCAAGAAGGAACGGTGTCGACAATCAATACACAAGCATATGCAACAATATGATGCATGAACATGGCATGTAGATGTGATGCTGTTTGAGCTAATGCAACTAGCTTCCATTTGGTTGAAATCCATTTGAACCAAGGATTCAAATGCATCTCCAAATTAAGACCTTATAAATGCCATTTATATGTTTTCACCTTTACAGCAGGTTTAGGTTGGTTTGTCATGCATGAAACTAGTACAGATGGATAGATTGCATTTTTCTGATAATTTTTCATATATAAATTATTTCAATGTGAGTTACGATTGAATTTCTATGATTTTTTGAAGTTTATATCATTTTCTGGAATTTCTTGATTAATTTTAAATCCAGAAAATGAATAACTGCATCAGCCTAACGTCAGCGTGACATCAGCGGGTCAACGGCCAGGTCCAGGTCAAACCTGACCAGTGGGACCTGTTCGTAAGTGTCATGGTTAATTAATTGACAAGCTAATCTTAAACTAAAAATTAGCAGGGTTGGGACCCACATGTCAGTGTCACAGGGGGGATTAGTTAGCGGGGTTGACCCGGTCAATGCCGCCGGCGAGGCCGAACGCGGCGGAGGGCTCGGGATTGTCGCTCCGGCGACCATCCGGGTGGCGGAGACCATCTCCGAGGAGCTGGTGCTCGCGCTCATCCAGTGGGGCATGGGAGAGGAGCCGGGGAGGCCGGAGCTCGCCGGAGCAGAGCTCGCGGCGGCGGCCGGAGGTCGGGCTCGAGCGGCAGAGGGGCTGGAGGGCATGGGGAGGCCACCCGAGGGGCTCTGCGGCACCCTTGTGGCACCAGGAGCACGGTGACGCGCTCGGTTGCGAGCTGCGGTGGCCAGGGCAACGGCGGCGACTTGGACGGCGGCGAGGAACTACGGCCGTGAAGGGGGATGGAGCTACGGGGCGCAAAAACGAGGGGGAGAAGAGGGGTTCGATAGAGGAGCTCACGGCGAAGCCTTCGGTGATCTCAGCGCGCTCGAGGACGGCATGGAGGCGACGGGATGTCGGTGGCGATCTCCGGCGGCCGATGATGAAGACGATGGCGGTGACGGCTCCACGGGGCGCTCCAGCTTGCGTGGCTTGACAGGGAGGACGAGGACGACAGCGCGGAGCTCGGGGATGTCTCAGATGCTCTCGAGGGGCACGGTGGCTACGGCTACGGCGAGCGGCGGCGACGGGCGTGTTCGGGCGGTTGAGAGAGAGAGAACCAGGGGAGGGGGAGAAATGGAGAGAGGGAGAGAGGTGCGGGCCGTCGTGGCGACGTCCAGGGATGCTAGAGCGATGAGGAGGGAAGCAGGAGGTGGCCGGGCGCGTGGCTGTGGCCGGCTGTGGCACGGGCACGCAGCTGCTTGGGCGAGGGGGAGGAAGACGACAGAGGAGGAGGGCCAGGTGGGCTGGGCTGGCCAACTGGGCCGGCTAGGCCGTACAGGAACGGGCTGCACAGGGAGGTAAGCGCCAGGTAAGTCTCTTCTCCCTTTAATTTTTCTTTTCTATTTTCTGACATTTGTTTTGATTTAATAAAAATACTAAATCATTTTATTTACTTATGCCAATATTTTTAGGAACTAGTGGTATTATTCCAGAGCTCCTCAACAAATGGCATAATTTTCGGACATATATTATATATTTAACAAATATATATCCAATGCAAATATTTATGCATTAATTCCAAATGCCCAACATAAATACTTATGGGCTCTTGAAAATATTGGTTTGATTTTTATCCCTGTCCAATATTTTCAGAGAGCAACATGAGCATTTTCTTGGACCTTTTTGGAGCAATTTTTATTTGGGTCATTTTCAGAAATGATTCTGATGGTTTCACAAATCCCCATTTCAAATTTAAATGGAATTTAAACATGATGCACACATGACTAGCTAGTCTAGGTCATACCAAAACTAGGGATGTGACAATGCAGCTGCGTCTCCGGCCCGCCCAGGACGAAAAGCCCATTTTCTGTCATGATTTTTTGTCATAGAAGTAGTAGCCCACCACATCTATGATGATACCGGGTTTTGTCACAATTATCGTCATAGAAGTGTCATATGTATGACAGAAATATTTTTCGTTCGGCCCAAAATTTCATGGATGTGTCTTTTTTTTGTAGTGAATTATCAAAGTACCGAACGCGAATCATATGAACGTGATGAAAACTTGCTTGACGATAATTCCCATGTGTCCTTGGGAGCTCCTTCTTCCTTATAAGAAATTGTCTAGGCTTATCCTTTGCTACATAAAGGATTGGGCCACCTTGCTGCACTTTATTTACTTTCATTACTTGTTACTCGTTACAATTTATCTTATCACAAAACTATCTTTTACCTACAATTTCAGTCCTTGCGAGAAAACCTTGCTGAAAACCGCTTATCATTTCCTTCTGCTCCTCGTTGGGTTCAACACTCTTACTTATCGAAAGGACTACGATAGATCCCCTACACATGTGGGTCATCAAGACTCTTTTCTGGCGCTGTTGTCGGGGAGTGTAGCGCTTTTGGTGAGTGGAACATGGTAAGGAAACATTTATATAGTGTGCTGAAATTTTCTGTTACTTGTCACTATGGAAACTAATCCTTTGAGGGGCTTGTTCGGGGTATCTTCACCCCGACCAGAAGAGCAAAGAGTTGCTCCTCAACCTACTGAAGTTTTTGAAAATATTTACTTTCAGATTCCTTCGGGTATGATAGAGAAACTCCTAGCTAATCCATTTACAGGAGATGGAACATTGCATCCAGATTTACACCTTATCTTTGTGGATGAAGTTTGTGGATTATTTAAGCTTGCAGGTATTCCCGATGATGTTGTCAAAAGGAAGGTCTTCCCTTTATCTTTGAAGGGAGATGCATTGACATGGTATAGGCTATGTGATGATACGAGATCTTGGAATTATAAATGATTAAAGTTGGAATTTCACCAGAAGTTTTATCCTATGCATCTTGTTCATCATGATCGTAATTACATATATAATTTCTGGCCTCGCGAAGGAGAAAGCATCTCTCAAGATTGGGGGAGGCTTAAGTCAATGTTATATTCATGCCCCAATCATGAGCTCTCTCGGGAAATGATTATTCAAAAAATTTATGTTCGGCTTTCTCTCAATGATCGCAACCTGCTCGATACTTCCTGTGTTGGTTCTTATATACTGAAGACTATTGAATTCAAATGGGACTTATTGGAAAGAATTAAACACAACTCTAAAGATTGGGGTTCCGACGATGGTAAGGAGTCACGTATGACACCTAAGTTTGATTGTGTTAATCTTTTATGGATACCGATGCTTTTCGTGGATTTAGCGCTAAATATGGACTTGACTCCGAGATAGTAGCTTCTTTCTGTGAATCTTTTGCTACTCACGTTGATCTCCCTAAGGAGAAATGGTTTAAATATAATCCTCCCGTTGAAGTGAAAGTAGTTGCACCTATTACAGTTCAAGAAAATACTATCACCTATAGTGATCCTATTGTTCCTACTACTTATGTTGAGAAACCTCCTTTTCCTGTTAGGATAAAGGATCATGCTAAAACCTCAACTGTTGTTCCCAAGAGTAATACTAGGACTTGTACACCTCTTGAGCAAATCAAAGTTGAACCTAGTATTGCTATGGTTAAAGATCTCTTGGATGATGATTTAGATGGGCATGTTATTTATTTCTATGGTGAAACTGCAAATATTGCTAGACCAGATACTAAGATACATAGACGTGTCGTAGGCATGCCTGTTATTTCTGCTAAAATAGGAGATCATTGTTATCATGGCTTATGTGATATGGTTGCTAGTGGTAGTGCCAATACCTTATGACTTATATAAAGAAATTATGCATGACATTGCACCCGTTGAATTAGAAGACATTGATGTTACTATTAAGGTTGCTAATAGGGATACCATTAAACCAGTTGGGATAGTTAGAGATGTGGAAGTCTTGTGTGGGAAGGTTAAATACCCTGCTGATTTTCTTGTTCTTGGTTCCCCACAAGATGATTTTTGTCCCATTATTTTCGGTAGACCCTTCTTGAATACAACTAGTGCTAGGATTGATTGTGAAAAGGATACTGTTACAATTGGCTTAGAGGGTATGTCTCATGAGTTTAATTTTGCTAAGTTTCGTAGACCACCTCGTGATAGAGAATCACCTAGTAAGGATGAGATTATTGGTCTTGCTTCCATTGTCGTGCCTCCTACTGATCCGTTAGAACAATATTTGCTAGACCATGAAAATGATATGTTTATGAAGGAAATAAGGGAAAAAGATGAAGTGTTCCTTAAACAGGAACCTATGCTGAAACACAACCTTCCCGTTGAAATTCTTGGGGATCCCCCTCCACCCAAGGGAGATCCCGTGTTTGAACTTAAACCATTACCTGATAATCTTTAGTATGCTTATCTTTATGAAAAGAAAATATATCCTGTTATTATTAGTGCTAACCTTTCAGAGCAAGAAGAAGAAATATTATTGAAAACTCTGAAGAAGCACAGTGTTGCTATTGGATATACTTTGGATGATCTTAAGGGCATTAGTCCCACTCTATGCCAACACAAAATAAATGTGGAGAAAGATGCCAAACCAGTTAGAGATCCTCAACGACGATTGAATCCTAAGATGAAAGAAATGGTAAGAAAGGAGATACTAAAGCTCCTTGAGGCAGGTATAATTTATCCCGTTGCTGATAGTGATTGGGTAAGCCCTGTCCATTGTGTTCCCAAAAAGGGAGGTATTACTGTCGTTTCTAATGATAAAGATGAATTGATCCCGCAAATAATTATTATAGGTTATAGGATGGTAATTGATTTCCGTAAATTAAATAAAGCTACTAAGAAAGATCATTACCCTTTACCTTTTATTGATCAAATGCTAGAAAGACTATCCAAACACACACATTTCTGCTTTCTAGATGGTTATTCTCGTTTCTCTCAAATACCTATATCAGCGAGGGATCAATCAAAAACTACTTTTACTTGCCCTTTCGGTACTTTTGCTTATGGACGTATGCCTTTTGGTTTATGTAATGCACGTGCTACCTTTCAAAGATGCATGATGGCTATATTCTCTGACTTTTGTGAAAAGATTTGTGAGGTATTCATGGATGATTTCTCCATTTATGGATCCTCTTTTGATGATTGCTTGAGCAACCTTGATCGAGTTTTGCAGAGATGTGACGACACCAGTCTCGTGTTAAATTGGGAAAGTGCCACTTTATGGTTAATGAAGGCATTGTCTTGGGGCACAAGATCTCTGAGAGAGGTATCGAAGTTGATAAAGCTAAAGTTGATGCTATCAAAAAGATGCCATGTCCCAAGGACATAAAAGGTATAAGAAGTTTCCTTGGTCATGCCGGTTTTTATAGGAGGTACATTAAGGACTTTTGTAAAATCTCTAGGCCTCTGAATAATTTATTGCAAAAAGATATTCCTTTTGTCTTTGATGATGATTGTGTAGAAGCATTTGAAATACTTAAGAAAGCTTTGATCACTGCACCTATTGTCCAGCCACCTGATTGGAACTTACCCTTTGAAATTATGTGTGATGCTAGTGATTATGCTATAGGTGTTGTTCTAGGGCAAAGAGTTGATAAGAAATTGAATGTTATCTAGTATGCTAGTAAGACTCTTGATACTGCCCAGAGAAATTATGCTACTATTAAAAAAAATCTTAGCAGTTGTGTTTGCATGTGATAAGTTTAGACCTTATATTGTTGATTCCAAAGTTACTATCACACTAATCATGCTGCTATTAAATATCTTATGGAAAAGAAAGACGCTAAGCCTAGAATCATTAGATGGGTTCTCCCGCTCCAAGAATTTGATATGCATATTATTGATAGAAAGGGAGCTGAGAACCCCATTGCAGACAACTTATCTAGGTTAGAGAATGTTCTTGCTGACCCACTACCTATTGAAAATAGCTTTCCTGATGAACAATTAGCGGTCATTAATGCTTCTAATACTGCTCCCTGGTATGCTGATTATGCTAATTATATTGTTGCTAAATTTATACCTCCTAGTTTCACATACCAGCAAAAGAAAAAGTTCTTTTTAAGACATTACTTCTGGGATGACCCACACCTTTATAAAGAAGGAGTAGATTGTGTTATTAGATATTGTGTACCTTAGCATGAACAGGAACAGATCCTACGCAAGTGTCACTCTGAATCCTATGGAGGACACCACGCTGGAGATAGAACTACACATAAGGTACTGCAATCTGGTTTTTTTCTCCTACTCTCTTCAAAGATGCTCGTAAGTTTGTCTTATCTTGTGATGAATGTCAAAGAATTGGTAATATTAGTAGACGTCAAGAAATGCCTATGAATTATTCTCTTGTTATTGAACCATTTGATGTTAGGGCTTTGATTATATGGGACCTTTTCCTGCCTCTAATGGTTACACACATATTTTAGTTGCTATTGATTACGTTACTAAGTGGGTAGAAGCTATTCCAACTAGTAGTGCTGATCATAACACTTCTGTTAAAATGCTTAAAGAAGTTATTTTTTCGAGGTTTGGAGTCCCTAGATATCTTATGATTAATGGTGGTTCACATATTATTCTTCGTGCTTTCCGTAAGATGCTTGCTAAGTATGATGTCGATCATAGAATCACATCTCCTTATCATCCGCAGTCTAGTGGTCAAGTAGAGTTGAGCAATAGAGAGCTCAAATTAATTTTGCAAAAGACTGTCAGTAGATCTAGAAAGAATTGGTCCAAAAAACATGATGATGCATTATGGGCCTATAGAGCTGCATAGAAAAATCCTATGGGTATGTCTCCTTATAAGATGGTTTATGGAAAAGCATGTCATTTACCTCTTGAACTTGAACATAAAGCATATTGGGTTATTAAAGAGCTCAACTATGATTTCAAACTTGTTGATGAGAAGAGGTTGTTTGATATTATCTCACTTGATGAATGGAGAACCCAAGCCTATGAGAATGCCAAGCTATTCAAAGAAAAAGTCAAACGCTGGCATGACAAAAGGATACAAAAGCGTGAGTTTAACATAGGAGATTCTGTGTTATTATTCAACTCTCATTTAAGATTTTTTGCAGGAAAACTTCTCTCTAAATGGGAAGGTCCTTATGTTATTGAGGAGGTCTATCATTCTGGTGGCATAAAAATCAACAACTTCAAAGGCACAAGTCCGGGGTGGTGAACGGTCAAAGAATTAAACATTATATTTCAGGTAATCCTATTAATGTTGAAACTAATATTATTGAAACCGTAACCCCGGAGGAATACATAAGGGACACTTTCCAGAATGTTCCAGACTCCGAAAAGGAATAGGTATGTGGTACGGTAAGTAAACCGACTCCAAAACAACTCCAATGGCAATTTTTATCAGTTTTGGAATATTTAAGAATTTTAGGAAGAAAGAAGTAGTCCGAGAGGGACACGAGGCCTCCACGAGAGTGGAGGGCGCGCCCACCCTTACTAGGCGCGCCCCCCTGTCTCATGGGAACCTCGTGTGCCTCTCGGACTCTGTTTTCTTGCATGTTACGTATTTTGGTTGGTAAAAATTCATTATATAAACTCCCGAAGGTTTTGACCACCGTATCACGCAAATATCCTCTGTTTTCGTTTCGAGCTGTTCCTGTTGCAGATTAAAAGCAAGATGTCTTAGTCGGGTGTCTCACCCAACACCAGGTCTAGGAGCAAATAGCGATGCTTATCACTTTGGACCATCAACGGAGGATGAGATGGAGGCTGATTTGAAAAGGATAGATGCCATGGAGGAAGATCAAGAAGTTACCTCTCGTCTCCAAGCAGAATTCATGATGGGGGAACTACCTAGCTCGGCTATTCCAACTTCGGTCATCCCTTCCAACTTTAGATTTCTTTCTTATGAAAATATGAAAAAGAGCTTCACTTGTTTTCCAGAAGCTATGCAGCATCCTTCAGTAAAGGGAGCTTTGGCCGTTACGGGCAAGCTCCGTAAGGAAATTATGGACCTCAAACAACAAGTCAATAAGCTCGAGGAAGAGAACCGTATACTCAGGGGCATCATCGCCAAAAAGATCATAACACCAACCGTGAAGAAGGAGACATAATTACATGGGTATGGGCACTCCCCTTGGCAACTGCCAAGCTTGGGGGAGGTTCCCGGGTATCGTATCACCATCACACTCCTATCTTTACCGTTTTATTTAGTTCTATCCTTTTAGTAGTATCTTAATCTAGTAGATTAAATTTTTAGTATCAATTAGTTTTGAGTTTTGCTTTGTGATCTCTTTATGTAATCGAGTCCGTGAGCTATCTATAATAAAGAATAGTGTTGAGTCAAGGGCTTTGCTATGTTGCTATGATCTTGAGAAAGTAGAAAGGATAAAAGAGTTCATATTGATCTTATGGTTAGTGATGACTTCACACATAGAAAGTATGAGGCATAAAAGTTGTTGAGAGTTGATAAACGTAGTTTTGGTCATCATTGCAATTAATAGGAAGTGATAAGGAAGAGAGGTTCACATACAAATATATTATCTTGGACATCTTTTGTGATCGGGAGCACTCATGAAGTATGACATGCTAAAAGAGTTGACGTTGGACAAGGAAGACAACGTAATGGTTTATGTTTTCTCACATCTCAGTTAAAGTATATTGTCATTGACCTTCAAACATGTTGAGCTTGCCTTTCCCCCTCATGCTAGCCAAATTCCTTGCACCAAGTAGAGATACTACTTGTGCTTCCACATATTCTTAAACCACGTTTTTGCCATGAGAGTCCACCATACCTACCTATGGATTGATTAAGATCCTTCAAGTAAGTTGTCATCGGTGCAAGCAATAAAAATTGCTCTCTAAATATGTATGATCTATTAGTGCAGAGAAAATAAGCTTTATACGATCTTGTTGTGGAAGCAATAAAAGCGACGGACTGCATAATAAAGGTGCACATACAAGGGGCAATATAAAGTGATGTTCTTTTGCATTAAGATTTTGTGCATCCAACCCTAAACGCACATGACAACCTCTGCTTTCCTCTGCGAAGGGCCTATCTTTTACTTTATGTTTTTACTTTATGCTTGAGTCAAGGTGATCTTCACCTTTCCCTTTTTCATTTTATCCTTTGGCAAGCTCCTCGTGTTTGAAAGATCATGATATATATATCCAACTAGATGTAAGTTAGCATAGGCTATTATTGTTGACATCACCTAAAGGTGAATATGTTGGGAGGAAACACAATAAGCCCCTATCTTTCTCAGTGTCCGGTTGAAACTCCATAACCAGAAGTATTGTGTGCGAGTTAGCAATTGTAGAAGACTACAAGATAGTTGAGTATGTGGACTTGCTGAAAAGGCTCTATTGTTGACTCTCTCTGATGTTATGATAAATTGCAATTGCTTCAATGACTGAGATTATAGTTTGTTAGTTCTCAATGAAGTTTTTGAACCATACTTGACATTGTGAATTAATTGTTACTTGAGTATAAGAAATCATATGATAAAATCTATATATGTTGCTGTTACAAGAATGATCATGATGCCCTCATGTACGTATTTTATTTTTATCGAAACCTCTTTCTCTAAACGTGTGGACATATTTTCGATATCGGCTTCCGCTTGAGGACAAGCGAGGTCTAAGCTTGGGGGAGTTGATACGTCCATTTTGCATCATGCTTTTATATCAATATTTATTGCATTATGGGCTGTTATTACACATTATATCTCAATACTTATGGCTATTCTCCCTTATTTTACAAGGTTTACCATGAACGGGTGGGATGCCGGCAGCTGGAATTCTGGCTGGAAAAGGAGCAAACATTGGAAACCTATTCTGCACTGCTCCAAGAATCCTGAAACTCCATGAACCATGTTTTTGGAATTAATAAGAATTATTGAGCGGAAGAAATACATCAGGGGGCCCACACCCTAGCCAGGAGGGTGGGGGCCGCACCCACCCCTACTGGGCGCACACCCTATCTCCTGGGCCCCCTGGTGGCCCCCCGGTGTCCATCTTCTACTATAAGAGGGCTTTTACCCAGGAAAAAAATCGTGGGCAAGCTTACGGGACAAAACTCCGGCGCCACGAGGCGGAACCAATCTAGAGCTTCAGCAGAGCTGTTCTGCCGGGACACTTCCCTCTGGGAGGGGGAAATCATCACCATCATCATCCCCAACGATCCTCTCATCGGGAGGGGGTGAATCTCCATCAACATATTCACCAGCACCATCTCCTCTCAAAACCCTAGTTCATCTCTTGTATCCAATCTTGTATCAAAACCACAAATTGGTACCTGTGGGTTGCTAGTAGTGTTGATTACTCCTTGTAGTTGATGCTAATTGGTTTACTTGGTGGAAGATCATATGTTCAGATCCTTAATGCATATTATTACTCCTATTATTATGAACATGAATATGCTTTGTGAGTAGTTACGTTTGTTCCTGAGGACATGGGTGAAGTCTTGCTATTAGTAGTCATGTGAATTTGGTATTCGTTCGATATTTTGATGAGATGTATGTTGTCTTTTCCTCTAGTGGTGTTATGTGAACGTCGACTACATGACACTTCACCATTATTTGGGCCTAGAGGAAGGCATTGGGAAGTAATAAGTAGATGATGGGTTGCTAGAGTGACAGAAGCTTAAACCCTAGTTTATGTGTTGCTTCATTAGGGGCTGATTTAGATCCATATGTTTAATGTTGTGGTTAGGTTTACCTTAATACTTCTTTTGTAGTTGCGTACGCTTGCAATAGGGGTTAATCATAAGTGGGATGCTTGTCCAAGTAAGGGCAGTACCCAAGCACCGGTCCACCCACATATCAACTTATCAAAGTACCAAACGCGAATCATATCAACGTGATGAAAACTAGCTTGATGATAATTCCCATGTGTCCTTGGGAGCTCCTTCCTCATTATTAGAAATTGTCCAGGCTTATCCTTTGCTACATAAAGGATTGGGCCACCTTGTTGCGCTTTATTTACTTTCATTACTTGTTACTCGTTACAATTTATCTTATCACAAAACTATCTTTTACCTACAATTTCAGTGCTTGCAGAGAAAACCTTACTGAAAACCGCCTATCATTTCCTTCTGCTCCTCGTTGGGTTCGACACTCTTACTTATTGAAAGGACTACGATAGATCCCTACACTTGTGGGTCATCAAAACGGTGTACGTGCGTGGGATGAGCACAAATAGGAGGAATTTGACCTGCATGCGTTGCTGTTTGTCACCATCAATGATTGGTCTGCTCTCAGTAACCTTTCAGGACAGACAAACAAGGGATACCATGCATGCACGCACTGTTTAGATGACACCGAAAGTATATACCTGGACAAATGCAGGAAGAATGTGTACCTGGGGCATCGTCGATTCCTTCTGACCAACCATCAATGTCGAAAGAAAGGCAAGCACTTCAAAGGTGAGGCAGATCACCGGAAGAAGCCCACCATGCATACCGGTGATCACGTACTTGCTATGGTCAATGATTTAAAACTATTCTTCACAAAGGGTCCCGGCAGACTATCTGTTTCGAATGACGCTGAGGGTCACGCACCCATGTGGAAGAAGAAATCTATATTTTGGGACCTACCCTACTGGAAACACCTAGAGGTCTGCTCTTCAATCGACGTGATGCATGTGATGAAGAACCTTTGCGTGAACCTGCTAGGCTTCTTCGGCGTGTATGGGAAGACAAAAGATACACCGGTGGCACAGGAGGACCTGCAACGTTTGCACGAAAAAGATGACATGCCTCCAAAGCAGTATGAAGGTCCTGCCAGCTACGATCTTACCAAAGAAGAGAAGGAAATATTATTTGAATGCCTGCTCAGTATGAAGGTCTCGTCTGGATACTCGTCGAATATAAAAGGAATAATAAATATGGTAGAGAAAAAGTTCCAGAACCTAAAGTCTGATGACTGCCACGTGATTATGACACAACTGCTTCCGGTTGCATTGAGGGGGCTTCTACCAAAAAATGTTCGATTAGCCATTGTGAATCTATGTTCATTCCTCAATGCAATCTCTCAGAAAGTGATCGATGCAGAAATCCTACCAAGGTTAAGGAGTGATGTGGCGCAATGTCTTGTCAGTTACGAGCTGGTGTTCCCACCACCCTTCTTCAATATCATGATGTATGTCCTAGTTCATCTAGTCGACGAGATTGTCGTTTTGGGCCCTGTATTTCTACACAATATGTTCCCCTTTGAGAGGTTTTGTGCTAGGCCAGAAGGAAGCATCTCCATGGGCCATCAAACAGAGGATGTCATTGGGTTTTGTGTTGACTTTATTCCTGACCTTAAGAAGATAGGTCTCCCTCAACCGCGGTATGAGGGGAGACTGGTGGAAAAGGCACGCTAGGAGGGAATCAATAATATGTAGGGACGAGCATTCTTAGTCTCAAGCACACTACACGGTTCTACACAATTCTACCTTGGTGACCCCGTATGTCGATGAACACAAGAACATTCTGCACTCCAAACACCCGGACTAGTGTGACGACTGGATTACATGTGAACACATCAGGCGTTTCGGCAGTTGGTTCCAAACACGTCTTAGGTGTGACAACACTGTTTCTGATGACCTATACTCGTTGGCGAGAGAACCATCTTCGGCTGTAATGACTTACAAAGGGTACACGATAAATGGGAATACATTTTACACGATCGCCCAAGATCAAAAGAGCACCAACCAAAATAGTGGTGTCCGCTTTGATGCAGCAACCAAGAGGGGAAAGGACACATATTATGGTTACATAGTGGACATATGGGAACTTGACTATGGATATGATATTAAGGTCCCTTTGTTTAAGTGCAAATGGGTCAATCTGTCAGGAGGCGGGGCACAGGTAGACCCACAGTACGGAATGACAACAGTGGATCTGAACAATCTGGGGTACATAGACGGGCCATTCGTCCTAGCCTATGATGTGGCACAGGTTTTCTATGTGAAGGACATGTCTACCAAACCAAGAAAAGGAAAAGATAAGGAAGCGGATACATCATACGATGAGCCAAAGCGCCACATAGTTCTTTCAGGAAAAAGAGACATCATGGGATTGGAGGGCAAGATAGAATTGTCTGAAGATTATGAAAAGTTTCATGAAATTCCTCCCTTCAAAGTCAAGGCTGACCCAAGCACCCTGTTAAACGATGAAGATTATCCATGGTTACGGCGCAATAAGCAAAGAACACAAGCGAAGAAAAAGTGAAGACTTTCTATCAACAACTATTATGATGATGCCTTTGACGATGTAGAATAGCACCGCAGTTACATTTGAACAAATGAAATCCCTTTGTAACAGATGAGTTTTCGTCCAAAACCCTGATACTTCCAAAGAGATTGTCTGTTTTGTACACGAAGTGCATCCAGTTTTTGTCGTAACCCTCTCAACTTCTTAGCACATGCTATGTGGGTGAAATGATGATACCATGCCAACTTTCAACCTTTTCAGAGTTCATTTGAAATGCTTTTCAATTTCAGGGATCAACCAAAAAGCCTTTATAAACCTCTAGTATTATTGAAACTAAAAATATATAAAATTTATGCAACTAAAATTATCAAAGTATTTTGTGTTCAAAACCTTAAAACCAAAAAGAATTTTCATAAAATAAATAAAAAAGCAAAAAAAGAAAATAAAATAAATAAGGAGAAACAAAAATAAAATAAATAAGTAGAAACAAAATAAACTTTAATAAATAAGTAGAAACAAAATAAACTTTAATAAAGTAAAATAAATAAACTTTAATAAAATAAATAAAAATAGTAACAGTAAGTAGAAACAAAATAAAATAAATAAAGCAAACAAAAGAATTTTCATAAAATAAATAAAAAAGCAAAAAGAAAAGAAAATAAATAAGTAGAAACTAGATAAACTTTAATAAATAAGTAGAAACAAAATAAACTTTAATAATGTAAACTAAATAGACTTTAATAAAATAAATAAAAATAGCAACAGTAAGTAGAAACAAAATAAAATAAATAAAGCAATAAAAAAGTGCTACCTACTGGGCCACCACGACTTGAATACGACTAGAAACCCAACCATGGGCCAGGATTCAGGCCCGCAGCAGGCCCAGTAGGCCCACGGGCACAACACGACACATATTAGACCCGAAAGACTGCAGTTGAGAGGAGCTCGAGAGGCTGGGCGCAGTAGCGCTTACAAACCACTCTCGAGATCTCTCAACTAGCAAGGTAGGACTAAACTTTGGCCGCGACGTGGGCAGCACATGGCCTTTGGTCCCGGTTGGTGGCACCAACCGGGACTAAAGGGGTGCATTGGTACCGGTTCATGGTATGAACAGGGACCAATGCCCCCCCCCTTAGTCCCGGTTGGTGCCACCAACCAGGACCAAAGGCCTTTGCTTCCCGCCCTTTGGGTTGCTGAAAAGAGACCTTTGGTCTCGGTTGGTGGCACCAACCGGGACTAAAGAGTGGCATTACTCCCGGTTGGTGCCAAAAACCGGTACTAAAGGCTTTGCTATATAAGATGACACTTAGAAACTTTTTACTTCTCATCTCGCAGTTGCCTGATGTCTACTACACAACCTTCTTCTTGTAGACGTTGTTGGGCCTCCAAGTGCAGAGGTTTGTAGGACAGTAGAAAATTTCCTCAAGTGGATGACCTAAGGTTTATCAATCCGTGGGAGGCGTAGGATGAAGAGGGTCTGTCTCAAACAACCCTGCAACCAAATAACAAAGAGTCTCTTGTGTCCCCAACACACCCAATACAATGGTAAATTGTATAGGTGCACTAGTTTGGCGAAGAGATGGTGATACAAGTGCAATATGGGTAGTATATAAAGGTTTTTGTAATCTAAAATTATAGAAACAGCAAGGTAACTAATGATAAAAGTGAGCGTAAACGGTATTGCAATGATAGGAAACAAGGCATAGGGTTCATACTTTCACTAGTGCAAGTTCTCTCAACAATAATAACATAGATAGATCATATAACAATCCCTCAACATGCAACAAAGACTCACTCCAAAGCCACTAATAACGGAGAACAAACGAAGAGATTATGGTATGGTACGAAACCACCTCAAAGTTATCCTTTCTGTTCTATCTATTCAAGAGTCCGTAGTAAACTAACATGAAGCTATTCTTTCCGCTCAATCTATCATAGAGTTAATACTAGAATAACACCTTAAGACACAAATCTACCAAAACCCTAATGTCACCTAGATACTCCATTGTCACCTCAAGTATCCATGGGCATGATTATATGTTATGCATCACACAATCTCAGATTCATCTATTCAACAAACACAAAGTACTTCAAACAGTGCCCCAAAGTTTCTACCGGAGAGTCAAGACGAAAACGTGTGCCAACCCCTATGCATAGGTTCATGGGCGGAACCCGCAAGTTGATCACCAAAACATACATCAACTGGATCACGTGATATCCCATTGTCACCACAGATAAGTATGACAAGACATACATCAAGTGTTCTCAAATCATTAAAGACTCAATCCGATAACATAACTCAAAGGGAAAACTCAATCCATCACAAGAGAGTAGAGTGGGAGAAACATCATAAGATCCAACTATAATAGCAAAGCTCGCGATACATCAAGATCGTGCCATAGAGAGAACACGAGAGAGAGAGAGATCAAACACATAGCTATTGGTACATACCCTCAACCTCAAGGATGAACTACTCCCTCCTCATCATGGAGAGTGCCGGGATGATGAAGATGGCCACCGGTGATGGGTTCCCCCTCCAGCAGGGTGCCGGAACGGGCTCCCGAGAGGTTTTTGGTGGCTACAGAGGCTTGCGGCGTGGAACTCTCGATCTATCTTCGTAGTCAATGGTTTTAGGGTATAAGGGAATATATAGGCGAAAGAAGTCGATCAAGGGTGCCTCGAGGGGCCCACGAGATAGGGGGGCGCGCCCTCCTGTCTCCTGGCCTCCTCGAAGCTTCCCTGGCTTGTACTCCAAGTCTCCCGGATCATGTTCATTCCAAAAATCACGCTCCCGAAGGTTTCATTCCGTTTGGACTCCGTTTGATATTCCTTTTCTTCGAAATACTAAAACAGGCAATAAACTGGGCCTCCGGTTAGTAGGTTAGTCTCAAAAGTAATATAAAAGTGTATAATAAAGCCCGTAATCATTCAAAACAGATAATAAAATAGCTTTAATGCTTCATAAATGTAGATACGTTGGAAACGTATCAGCATCCCCAAGCTTAATTCCTACTCATCCTCGAGTAGGTAAATGATAAAAGAAAGAATTTATGAAGTGTGAATGCTAGAAGGTGCACAAGTTTGATC
Organism: Triticum aestivum; assembly: GCF_018294505.1. Lineage (NCBI taxonomy): Eukaryota > Viridiplantae > Streptophyta > Magnoliopsida > Poales > Poaceae > Triticum > Triticum aestivum. The sequence continues at coordinate 95,140,728 of NC_057810.1, forward strand.
AATGATAATTTCAATCACCTTTTCTAGCATGATTATATGTCATAACAGTAGTTAATCTCATAGAACTTCTCAAGATCAAGTAACAAGCTATTCACATGCTAAAGCATAGACCGTAAACTTTCTTGAAAACTAGCAAACTTCATTCTTATTCATCAAACAATTACAATTCATCTTATTTCCAGGAAGGGTCTATGTCAGAGCTTTGATTTAGCAAACTCCACATACTCAACTATCATATAGTCTTCTACAATTGCTAACACTCAGGCAATACTTATGGTTAGGGAGTTTTAATCGGACACTAAGAAAGATAGGGGCTTATAGTGTTGCCTCCCAGCGTATTCACCTTTGGGTGATGTCAACAATAATAGTTCATGCTACCTTACATAAAATGAAAAAGGATAAAATGAAAAAGGGAAAGGTGAAGATCATCTTGACTCTTGCATAAAGTAAAAGACATAAAGTAAAAGATAGGCCCTTCGCAGAGGGAAGCAGAGGTTGTCATGCGCTTTTATGGTTGGATGCACAAAATCTTAATGCAAAAGAATGCCACTTTATATTTCCACTTGTATATGGACCTTTATTATGCAGTCCATCGCTTTTATTGCTTCCATACCAAGATCGTATAAAGCTTATTTTCTTCACAACAATAGATCATACATATTTAGAGAGGAATTCTTATTGCTTGCACCGATGACAACTTACTTGAAGGATCTTACTCAATCCATAGGTAGGTATAGTGGACTCTCATGGCAAAACTGGGTTTAAGGATATTTGGAAGCACAAGTAGTATCTCTACTTGGTGCAAGGAATTTGGCTAGCATGAGGGGGAAAGGCAATCTCAACATGTTTGAATGATCCATGCCAATATACTTTAACTAAGATGTGAGAAAACATAACCCATTACATTGTCTTCCTTGTCCAACATCAACTCTTTAGCATGTCATACTTAATGAGTGCTCACAGTTATAAAAGATGTCTAAGATAGTATATTTATATGTGAAATCTCTCTTCCTTCAATATTCTTTCATGAATTGTTCAAATGACCAATACAATGCTTGCTAACCTTCAATAAATTTACAATCTCTACTTCTTAGATGTGAAGTCATTACTCCCCATGGGATGAGCAAATAAAAAATATATAATTTCAGATTTATGACATTAAACTCACTCAACCATTTACTCATAGGATATAAGTGAAGCACACGAGTAAATGACAAACTACTCCAAAAGATATAAGTGAAGATCAATGAGTAGCTAAATAATTATGTGGCTATGTGAAGACTCTCTCTCATTTAAGAATTTCACATCTTGGTATTTCATTCAAACAGCAAGAAAAGCAAAAGAAAATGACATTGCAAGGATAGCACAACTCATGTGAAGAAGCAAAAACTTAGGTTCAACCGATACTAACCGATAGTTGTTGAAGAAGCAAGCTTAGATGCTTGAGACTTATTGAAATATTATCTTGGGGTGCCTTGGGAATCCCCAAGGTTGAACTTTTGTGCCTCCTTAGTTCCTCTCATATCATGGTTTCTCTCTTTCTCAAAAGCTTCATCCACACCAAACTCAACAAGAACTCGTGAGATAGGTTAGTATAAACCAATGCAAAGCCTTATCATTTTCTACTGTAACAAATCACTAAAATTATTATTCCACATTGCATACTAAATGTCTCTGCATATTTAATACTCCTATCCTCAAATAGAATCATTAAACAAGCAAACATATGCAAACAATGCAAACATAACAGCAATCTGCCAAAATAGTACATTTTGTAAAAAATGCAAGAGTATCAATTCTTCCCTAACTCTAAAAATTATGAGAAAAATACTACGCTGTAGAATAGTTATCAGATCTCATTATTCAAAAAATTTCAACTTTATATCATTCTCTTACTTTTCTAGGGAAGTTTTGCAACAACGGTATACTTTCTGTTTTCAAACAGCAACATGTATACTTGCAAAATAAGAATGGCAAAGGCTATCCTTGACATTTTTATTGAAAATAAAGATGCAAAACATTAATCTAAATAACAGCAAGCAAATACTAACAAGGGGAAATGATGCTCCAAGCAAAACACATATCATGTGGCGAATAAAAATATAGCTCCAAGTAAAGTTACCGATGAACAAGGACGAAAGAGGGGATGCCATCCGGGGCATCCCCAAGCTTAGGCTCTTTGTTATCTTTGAATGTTACCTTGAGGTGCCTTGGTAATCACCAAGCTTAGTCTCTTTCCACTCCCTATTCCATAGTCCATTGAATCTTTACCCAAAACATGAAAACTCCACAACACAAAACTCAACAGAAAACTCGTAAGCTCCGTTAGTATAAGAAAATAAAACTACCACTTAGGTACTGTAGTTAACTCATTCCAAATTCATATTGGTGTAATATCTACTGTATTCCAACTTCTCTATAGTTCATACCCTCCGATACTACTCATAGATTCATTAAAATATGCAAACAACACATAGAAAAAAGAATCTGTCAAAAACAGAACAGTTTGTAGTAATATGTATCAAACGTATACTTCTGGTACTCCAAAAATCCTACCAAATTAGGAAGTCCTAAGCAATTCGTGTACCAATCCAGAGCAAAATGAATCAGATCAAGATCACGTTTCTGTGAAGTAACAAAACTAATTTACTGGGTGCAAAAGTTTCAGATTTTCAGCAGGATCAACAAAACTATCACCGTAAGCTATCCTAAGGTCTTACTTGGCACTTTATTGGAACAAAAGCTATAAAACATGATTACTACAGTAGCATAATCATGTGGACACACAAAAACAGTAAGGATAAATATTGGGTTGTATCCCAACAAGCGCTTTTCTTTAGTGCCTTTCTAGCTAGGCATGACGATGACAATGATGCTCAGATAAAAGATGAGAATTGAAACATAACGGGAGCATCATGAAGCATATGGATAGCACATTTAAGCCTAACCCACTTCCTATGCCTAGGGATTTTGTGACCAAACAACTTATGGGAACAATAATCAGCTAGCATAGGAAGGTAACACACGCATAGCTTCAAGATTTTAAGCACATAGAGAGGAAACTTGATATTATTGCAATTCCTACAAGCATATATTCCTCCCTCATAATAATTTTATGTATAATCATGAATGAATTCAAGAATATAACCAGCACCTAAAGCATTCTTTTCATGATCTACAAGCATAGATAATTTACTACTCTCACATAGGCAAATTTCTTCTCATGAATAGTAGTGGGAGCAAACTCAACAAAATAATTATCATGTGAGGTATAATCCAATTGAAAACTAAAATCACGATGACAAGTTTCATGGTTATCATTATTCTTAATAGCATACAAGTCATCACAATAATCATCATAGATAGAAACTTTGTTCTCATAATCAATTGGAACCTCTTCCAAAATAGTGGATTCATCACTAAATAAAGTCATGACCTCTCCAAATCCACTTTCATAATTATCACAATATTATTCAACATCCTCCAAAATAGTGGGATCATTACTTCCTAAAGTTGACACTCGTCCAAACCCACTTTCATCAATATAATCATCATAAATAGGAGGCATGCTTTCATCATAATAAATATTCTCATCAAAACTTGGGGGACTAAACATATCATCTTCATCAAACATAGCTTCCCCAAGCTTGTGGCTTTGCATATCATTTGCATCATGGGTATTCAAGGAGTTCATACTAACAACATTGCAATCATGCTCATCATTCAAAGATATAATACCAAACATTATATAGACTTCTTCTTCTAGCACTTGAGCACAATTTTCCTTTTCATCATACTCACGAAAGATATTAAAAAGATGAAGCGTATGAGGCAAACTCAATTCCATTTTTTGTAGTTTTCTTTTATAGACTAAACTAGTGGTAAACAAGAAACAAAAAGATTCGATTGCAAGATCTAAAGATATAGCTTCAAGAACTCACCTCCCCGACAACGGCGGCAGAAAAGAGCTTAGTTTACGGGGTGTGAGTGCCGCTTACATAGCCTCCCCGGCAACGGCGCCATAAAAGAGCTTGATGTCTACTACACAACCTTATTCTTGTAGACGTTGTTGGGCCTCCAAGTGCAGAGGTTTGTAGGACAACAGCAAATTTCCCTCAAGTGGATGACCTAAGGTTTATCAATCCATGGGAGGCGTAGGATGAAGATGGTCTCTCTCAAATAACCCTGCAACCAAATAACAAAGAGTCTCTTGTATCCCCAACACACCCTATATAATGGTAAATTGTATAGGTGGACTAGTTCGGCGAAGATATGGTGATACAAGTGCAATATGGATAGTAGATATAGGTTTTTGTAATCTAAAAATATAGAAACAGCAAGGTAACTATTGATAAAAGTGAGTGTAAACGGTATTGCAATGGTAGGAAACAAGGCATAGGGTTCATACTTTCACTAGTGCAAGTTCTCTCAACAATAATAACATAATTGGATCATATAACTATCCCTCAACATGCAACAAAGAGTCACTCCAAAGCCACTAATAGTGGAGAACAAACGAAGAGATTATGGTAGGGTACGAAACCACCTCAAATTTATCCTTTCTGTTCTATCTATTCAAGAGTCCATAGTAAAATAACATGTAGCTATTCTTTCCGTTCAATGTATCATATAGTTCATACTAGAATAACACCTTAAGACACAAATCAACCAAAACCCTAATGTCACCTAGATACTCCATTATCACCTCAAGTATCCGTGGACATGATTATATGATATGCATCACACAATCTCAGATTCATCTATTCAACTAACACAAAGTACTTAAAAAAGTGCCCCAAAGTTTCTACCGGAGAGTCAAGACGAAAATGTGTGCCAACCCCTATGCATAGGTTCATGGGCGGAACCCGCAAGTTGATCACCAAAACATACATCAAGTGCATCACGTGATATCCCATTGTCACCACAAATAAGCACGGCAAGACATACATCAAGTGTTCTCAAATCATTAAAGACTCAATCCGATAAGATAACTTCAAAGGGAAAACTCAATCCATCACAAGAGAGTAGAGGGGGAGAAACATCATAATAGCAAAGCTCGCGATACATCAAGATCGTGCCATAGAGAGAACACGAGAGAGAGAGAGAGAGAGAGAGAGAGAGAGAGATCAAACACATAGCTACTGGTACATACCCTCAGCCCCGAGGGTGAACTACTCCCTCCTCGTCATGGAGAGAGCCGGGATGATGAAGATGGCCACCTGTGATGGGTTCCCCCTTCGGCAGGGTGCCGGAACAGGCTCCCGAGTGGTTTTAGGTGGCTATAGAGGCTTGCGGCGGCGGAACTCCCTATATATCTTCATATTCGATGGTTTTAGGGTATAAGGGAATATATAGGCGAAAGAAGTCGGCCAGCAGAGCCTCGAGGGGCCCACGAGACAGGGGGCGCCCAGGAGGGGTGGGCGCGCTCTCCTATCTCCTGGCCTCCTCGAAGCTTCCCTAGCTTGTACTCCAAGTCTCTCGGATCATGTTCGTTCGAAAAATCACGCTCCCAAAGGTTTAATTCTGTTTGGACTCCGTTTGATATTACTTTTCTTCGAAATACTGAAACAGGCAATAAAACAACAATATGGGCTGGGCCTCCGGTTAGTAGGTTAGTCCAAAAAGTAATATAAAAGTGTATAATAAAGCCCGTAATCATTCAAAACAGATAATAAAATAGCATGAATGCTGCATAAATTATAGATACGTTGGAGACGTATCATCGCCCCCGACAACGCCAACGACATCGACGCCGCCAGGCTGCCCCAACGCCGCCCGCTGCCCCCTCTATCACCATCGCCGTCACCCGCGCCTGTCGTCGTTGTCGCCTACGCCCTTGCCGTCGCCCTCGCCCGATGCCGTCGCCACTCGCCGCCCCTGCCCCGATGCGCGCTGCCCCAACCCGTCCCTGTCGTCGCTGTCGCCCTGCCTTGCCCCCTTCGTCGTCGTTGTCCCCTACCCCAAGCGCGCGCTCCCTGCCCTGTCGATGTCATCGCCATCGCCATCCTCGCTGCCGATCCCGTGCCCGTGCCCCTCCTCACCTTGGTCCAGCCGGCGCCCTCCCTGTCTTTTTTTTCATATATACGATGATAGATATGCTTGTTTTTTCATATATATGCTTATTTTTTTCATATATATGATGATATATATGCTTGTATCATAATTGTTTTTGTTCATATATATGATGATCTTTTTGTAGAATATGACGTTTTTTTGTTTATAGATGATCATATATATGATGTATGCATGGATGTGGATGGGATATGATGTTTTTTTGTTCATAGAATATGGTGTTTTTTATTCATAGATTTCTTTTTGTTCATGAGGGAGGCGGGGGTGTCTAGGAAGTTGTACTGTTTAGGGTTAGGGTCGTCGAGGAAGAAGGAAAATGAGGGGAAAGAATAAAAGAGGAAGAAGGAAGAAGGAGAAGAAGAGGAGAACAAAATAAGAAGAGGAAGTAGAAGAAAAAAAAGGAGAAGAAGAAGGAATAGAGGAGAAGAAGCAAAAATAGAATTTTTTTCTTCTTTTCCTCTATTCATTCTTATTCTCCTCTTTTTTTTCTATTTCTTCTTCTTCTTCTTCTTCTTCTCTTATGTTCTTCTTCTCCTCTTTTCTTCTTCTTCTTCTTCTTCTTCTTCTTCTTCTTCTTCTTCTTCTTCTTCTTCTTCTTCTTCTTCTTCTTATTCTTCTTCTTCTTCTTCTTCTTCTTCTTCTTCTTCTTCTTCTTCTTCTTTTTATCGGGAACGAGGGTGTCGAGGACGCCGAGGGGTCGAGGGTCGGGAACTAGGCTAGAGGGTCGAGGGTCATATAGGGGTCGAGAGTCATCGAGGCCGGTCGAGGGTCAAGGGTTTGAGGGTTCTAGGGTCGAGGGTTTGAGGGTCGAGGGGTCAAGGGTCGAGGGTTCTAGTGTTCTAGAGTCGAGGGTTTGAGGCTTCTAGGGTTCAAGGGTCGAGGGTTCGAGATTCGTCGAGGGGCTGAGGGTTCGAGGGTCGAGGGTCATTGAGGGTTCGATGGGCGAAGGTTCAAGGGTTCTAGGGTCGAGGGTTGAGGGTTCGAGGGTTCTAGGGTCGATGGTTCGAGGGTTTGAGGGTCGTCAAGGGTCCAGGGTTCAAGGGTCGAGGGTCGTCGAGGGGTCGAGGATCGCCGAGGGGTCGAGAGGTTGCCTAGTTTCAAAGTATTGAAGAAATCCATGGCTTCATCATTAGCCGGAAGTAACTGGGGCATGATGGTACGAAGTTCTCCAAAGTTATTCTGGAACGGAGTCCCCGATAGGATAGTCCGCCTTTTGGTACAAATTTCAGCAATTGCCTTCCAAATAGCAATATTCGGAAGGCTCTTGCTGTACTTTGTACCACAAAGCGAATTATCCTATCTGGGATTCCGTTCTAGAATAACTTTGGAGAACTTCATACCATCATGCGCCTGTTACTTTCGCCTAATGATGAAGACATGGTTTTGTTGAATCCTTTGACACTAGACCCTAGAAGCGCTGCCGAGGCCACCCAAATTTACCAAGTTAAAAGAGCATTGTCGTCGAGGCCACCCCAAACCCTTGAAGCGTTGCCGAGGCCACCCCAAACCCTAGAGAAGCGTCGAGGCCACTAATTAATATAATTACTTATTGTGATTAGCTAGCTAGGTCTATGTTTGCCACTAAGATATCCATCTGTCATGTTTGTATAATAATTGCCATGTTGTAATATTTACAGAAACTATGGAGCACGGCCGAGACGAGGAAGCAGAACATGTGTTGGGGGACATAATTGCAGCTGGAGGTGATGTCATATGTCGTATCTCAACGAAACCGATGGTCTGGAAGGAGAGGGTGAAGCAGGCTACGGTCATAGAACAACGGAGGAGGAAGGACATGAATGGCTCTAGTGACCGAATGCCGGTGCAAGAAGGAGACCGTGATGACGGCTCCGGTGACTGAACAGAGTCCGACCAGGTATATATATTAATTAAGCCTATGCTGACTAGCTAATTGATGCAATCATTGTTTTGGTATGTGCACATATTAAATCTTGTCTTTCCTCTTTTTTCTAGCCCTCCGGATCGAGCACAACTTCGGTAAAGAGACGAGGCCCAAAGAAAAAGTTGCGCTAGGATGAAAGGTTCACGATCACAGCAATCGCGCGCGATGGCCAGCCGATTGAACCCATCCGGACCAAGGAAGCATTTTCTGCTCAGTGCGGGGTTCTTGTTAGGGACATGATCCCGATCAGCATCGAGCTATGGAATCGGCCTAAGCAGGAAGAGCTTCAAGTTTCTTTTTTCGAAGATAGACAAAAAGAGGATCTTTGGAAAGGGCTGAAGGTAAATTTCACCCTATCGGAAGAGGAGGATATGGAGAATCCAGTTATAGAGCCATTGATCAAGTCCTGTGCTCTCAAGAAGATGGCAGATCTATTCAGGAGGTGGAAGAATGAGCTGAAAGCAAAGTTTGTCGACAAAGAAAAGACACCGGAATTCATCGGCTAATATGAGAAGCTCAGAGATCAATGGGACGCATTTTTTGGCCAACAATACATCGGAGAGGAGTAAGAAGATGTCAGCGACAAGAAAGATAAATGTTGCAAAGAAGAGGCATCACCATCGCACGGGGTCAGGTGGCTACCTCAAAGCCCAGCCATTGTGGGCCAAGGCTGAGAATGACCTTCTTGATAAAGGGGTCGAACCAGAGACATTGAACTGGCCAGACCGTTCAAGGACTTGGTTTTTCGGGGTTGGCGGAACCTTGGACCCTATAATAGGGAACTGCGATTGGACGAGCGAGCAACTGTGAATACCCTTCATGAAGCTTCAGGACTATATCGCCGCAGCGTAGGAAGGTACGTTCGTTCCAGACAGAGAGGAGGACGAGCTCACAATGGCCCTCGAGAATCCTGAGCACCCTGGACAGACACGAGGCACGCTAGGCTCCGTTCCGGGGAAGGGTGGGTTTCTGGAAGCAGGCGGTTACAAATGGCAAGAGAGGAGGAGGAAAGTGGAGCATACCAAACTACAGAAGCTGCACGCAAGGGTACAAGCGCTAGAGGAACGAGAAGCAGTTCGAAGCAAGCGACCTGCCGAAGCTACCTCCGAAGCTACCCCGCCATCTCAGCGGAGAATCAACATGGCTTCAACCGAGCTGCTTCAGCTGGATCCTGTCTTCATGGCTCCTGCTAGCTACCCTATGATGCGATCATGGAGTCTCAACATTGCCACCTTTAGACGCAATGGCAGAACTACGAAGTCAAGGCGGCTGTCGGCTCTGTTCGACCTCCTGAACCTGGCGCAACTTTTCACTGCTGTCCAATTCCAGAAGGATATGCTAGGGTGACGGTGGACGAAATAACAGAGGGATTTGAGAAGCTCGTGCTTGACCACCCTACTGGTGAAGGGCCGACTCGGCTGGGTTCTGCTGTGAAGACTCCATGCCTATGGCGGAAGGAGCTCATCGACCTTCCGAACTGGATGCCTCCGCCTCCTCCTCCTCCTCCGGCGAGTCAAGGCACTCCGCCCCCTCCTCTGCCTGCTCCACCGGCGAGTGATCAGGGCACTCCGCATCCTTCTCTGGCGTGTGGCGGCACTCCACCACCTTCTCTGCCTGCACCGGCGCGCCCGAGCAGCCAGCCTCCTCCTTCTCCACCTCGTCGGCAAGGGCGGAAGAACCCCGCCACTGCTCCGGCTGCTCCGGCACATTGTAGTCCTTCTCCTCCGCCTCGTAAGGAACAAAAGAAGACATTCGCAGCTGCTCGACCTGCTCCGGTGTCTAGCAGTACAGCCAGAGGCGGGAGGCAATACAGATTCGGTCCATCTCTCAAGACTCCAGAGAAGTTACCATACGAGATGACCAAACAGGAAAACACGGAGATCCATCAAGCCCAAGTGAAGGACTACTTCGAAATGCAAAGAGCTAAGAAACGTCCACCTCTGGAGGAGAAGATAGATCCGATGAAAGCGAAGCGCACTTTGGATGCCCTACAGCGACCACCATCGTCTCTGCCGCAAACCAACTATGAGTGCATTACTGAAAGGACATATAAGGAAACGAAGTGGTCGGGAAGTACTTGCAGTGACAAAAGGTTACAAGAACGAAGAAGTAGGAAAAAATTCCGCAGCTCGGCGAACAAGCGAACCAATCGTGCCCCCCGCTCAAGGTGTCTAGCGATATCGTCGCTAATCATCTGGGGATCTTGCCCGGTACCAATCCTGGAGATTACATGCACGACGATGAGGCACATTTTGATATAATCACTACAAAAAAAAGACACATCCGTGAGATTTTGGGCCGAACGAATTTTTTTCCTGTCATACTTATGACACTTCTATGACGATAGTTGTGACAAAACCGTATCATCATAGATGTTGTGGGCTTCTACTTCTATGACAAAAAATCATGACAGAAAATGTGCTTTTCATCTTGGGCGGGCAGGAGACGCAGCTGCATGACATTCTTTGGGCCGTGCATGACGGAAAAAACCGTGGTAGAAGTGAGGGCGATGAAAATTTCGGGGAGTTTCCGGTTACGATGGGTGGTCCGGGTCCGAGCGATGCGCGTTTGTCTCGTACACATACGTGCGTGTGTGCGAGGCATTGGGCTCTAACTTAACCCGAGCGATTGCACTAGCTACATTACTGACCCGGGTGATTCCTTTGCTACTGCTGCCAACTGAAGCCGATCGAACCCTGTTGCCTCATTCCCTTGATGAAGAGTGAGCGTTGCTGGGGTGTTTGGATGAACAATTCCCGGTGGGGGTGGATTAAAAGGACACCGTGGTGTTGCCTCTGGATGAACAGGACCCCTATCGATTGAGCCGGTTGGGGCTGGATGACAGGACCCCGTGGAGGGTTGGATGAACAGGACGACCCTGTGGAGGGCTTGTTGAACAGTAGACGGTGGAGGGCTGGATGAACTGTAGCCCATGGAGGGGTTGTTGAACAGGAGCCCATGGAGAGGGCTAGTTGAACAGTAGCCGGTGGAGTAGCTCGTGGTGGAGGCTGGATGAACAGGAGCCCGTGGATGTATAGTCGCAGGTGGAGGCTGGAGGAGGTGGACGGTGGATGAACAGTAGCCCGTGGAGGCTGGAGGAGGTCGACGGTGGAGATGAACAGTTTCCTGTGGAGTCCTGTTTTACGGTACACCACACCCCTCCCGTTGAACAGGAGCCCTGTTTCAATCGTAGCACTCCAACACAAGTCTGTTTTCTACGTTTTGCGGTACGCCACACCCCTTCCGATCAACAGGACCTCGTTTCAACCGTAGGAGGTCCAAGAGAAGTCCGTTTTCTCTGTTTTGTGGTAGGCCAGACCCCTCCCAATGAACAGGATCCCGTTTCGATCGTGGCCGGTCGAATACAAGGACGTTTCCTCTGTTCTACGGTATGCCAGACCTCGTTTCCATCGGCTGTTCCATCCAAGCCCTCCCGATGAATAGGACGACACATTCCGTTCCGAGCCAGCCGGTTGGCTCCCCATGAACACGACGACGACGTAGTTTCTCCATTCCGACCCAGCCATGTACACGAGCCCTAGCTGTATGTATGCACGAGTAGGCGTTCAATACCCCACCCGTATGTACGTACATGGCCGTATTTACTTTCTTGCACCCTGGCCACTGTACGTACATGTACATGCTACGTGCATGCCTCTACCACGACACGTGCGCATCTACATCGACCAGTATGTACGTGCACGTTCGTGACCAGAATGACAACGCTACGTACACTTCGACCAGGTGGGTCCCGACTGTCAGGAACTTCGTTGTGTGCGAAGATGTAGCTGGTGGGTCCCAGCAGTGAGTGAGGCGAATCATTTTTTTTGCCCGGACGCACTTCCTTGCGTGCAAAGATGTAGCTGGTGGGTCCCAGCAGTCTGGGGGGAAACTTTTTTTCGTGAAATACAGTGGCCCATCCGGTGGGTCCCTGCTGTGAGGTGGAGGAATAATTATTTCGCGCGTAATAAGGAGCCAATTCCTTGCGGCTGCACTGGACCCAGCTGTCAGCCTATCAACATACAATACTCTTCTGATGGAAGTCATTCCTTGACCATGTTGACCACGCCATGCCGAGAGTACCAGGGCGGTGGACGACGGCGACGCCTAGGAAGGGGACGAGGCGGAGCTAGGGAAGACGTGGCAGTGGATGCCCACGCATAGAGGAGTATGAGGGTTCATGGTTCGGCTGCTGTGTCAGGCTGCCGTCGCCACAGAATAACAGGGGGTGTGGGTGAGTAGAGGGATGGCCTGGCCAGCGGTGGGAATAGTAGGGGGCAGTGAGGCCTCCACGGCATCACAGCCGGCCACGGGAGGCAGGAGCACGTGGCACGACCAACACTGGTTTGGGTGGCTGGAGCGAGAAGACCAGAGGTAAGCCCACAAGTTAGCCTCCCACTATGCTTGGTACGATAACTAGAGTTAGAATCGTTCATATTGACTAAGTTGACAAAGCCCTCCGTCCCCGTCAACTTGGTAAGCCCACAAGTTAGCCTCCCACTATGCTGGGTTCCAGCTGGCAGGGGGAGTTTTCATTTTTTTTGCGTAACAACGAGGCACTTCCTTGCATGCAAAGATAGCTGGTGGGTCCGACCTGTCAACGGTGGGCACGTTTTTATAGTGAAATACAGAGGCCCTTCCGGTGGGTCCCAGATGTCAGGTGGAGGAATCATTATTTTGCGCGTAATAAGGAGGCATTTCCTTGTGTGCGGCCGTGGGCCCAGCTGTCAGCCACTCCACGTACAGTCCACATGCGATGGATGTCCTTCGTTGACCATGTTGACCAGGCGGCGCCGAGAGCACCATGGCGGTGGACGATGGCGAGGCCTAGGAAGGGAATGACATGGAGCCAGGGAAGACTCGGCAATGGTTGCCCACGCGGTGGGGAGTACGAGGGTTTACAGGTCCGGCTGCCATCATCAAAAAATAACAGGAGGTGTGAGTGAGTAGAGGAATGGCCTGGCCAGCAATGAAGTAGGGTGGGGCGGTGCGGCCTGTGTGCAGCACAGCCGGCCACGGGAGGCGGGAGCAGGCAGTCACCGGCGCTGGTTTGGGCGGCTAGAGCAAGAAGATCAGATATTGAAAAAACAGCACGGTCGTTGGATTAACATCCAATAGTCACTACTGCTAGAATTGTTTGTGGACTAAGTTGACAAAGCCTTTCGTACACGTCAACCAAGTAGACCCACAAGTCAGCCTCCAAATCTGTCCCAAACAACATACAACCCGAAATTTCTAGCCAGATTCAAATTAATTTTAAAACTAAATATACCTTAATTTAAATTCAATGAAATTTTACTCGCACAAAAACAATAAAATTTAAAATATCAAAATCCTAAAGAAAAAAGTATTTTGGAATTAATTGCCTGTTTGTTGTATTTTTTCATTTTACAGCCCATTTATTATTACTTCTGGCCCATTTATTATTACTTATAGCCCATTTCTTATTACTTATAGCCCATTTGTTTGGGCAAAATGCATCCCTCCTCGTCTTGAAAGATTTCTGGCCCAGCAGGGCGTAGAAAAGCAATTAGGCGTACATTGGTTATTCTGCAAAAAACAAAATAGTTGGCTAGCCATTTTCAGAAAGGAAACAAACAAACTGGGATGGTCATGTGCTAAACATATGAAATAAAAGCCTGGGCTAGACGGGCCACAGGTGCCGCATAACCCAGTTGATACCCTTCTCCGTCCCGAAAAAACAAAATTACTGCGCACGAAGCTGGGTCCCTACTATCATCCTCACCATGTACAGTCATCTCCTTATTCCTCTCAGTTGTTGACCATGTTGAGGACACTGAAGGGCGGCGCCGCGGCGAGCGAACCAAGGCGGAGGATGATGGTGAGGCCTCGGACGGGAACAAACGGGAGTCGGGGAAGATGCGCAGAGTTTTAGGGTGCAATGTGGCCATGATGCATGCGCGGCAGCACAGCCAGCCGTGGGAGGTGGGAGCAGGCGGTCCCACTGGCGCTGGTTTGGCTTTGGCGGCTCGAGGAAGAAGAGATTGAAGATACACGATAAACATTGAATGTCAATCCAACGGTCAAGGTTGGCACAATAGTTTGGTGACTAAGTCGACACCAAGTAGCATATTGTTTTATATATAGGAAGAAAAGAAAAATTGGGCTTGTTTGCCTGAAAACATGCCCGAAACAACGACCATTCGATTTGGTGTCACAACTAAAACTGTGAGGAAAATGCGTTCATCTGCCGTCCTCCTCCCAGGGAACGTTCGCCACATAAGTGACTAGAACCCTTGGTTTTCAACTGAGAGGTCTTGGGTTCGAGTCCCAGGAACTCTCAATTTTGTCCTCCTTCCTTCCTTGCAAAAGAAAAGGGAAAGAAAATCAAACACTTGAGAAGGCGTATAGAACAAGCTAGTGTACCTGTAAAGAGACATTGCTGAGTTTTAGAAAAAAGAGAGACGTGCTCCTACAGCTGGTTCGAATCCAAACCTAGACTATGACTATATATGGTGCTATGCTACTCTGCAAGTAATGAAACTAACATATCCAACGTTCGCTTCTCCTCATCTCTACTTACTCTGCCTAGCATCAGAAGCTCTGGCCGCAACAACCATGTCCATTGGCTGCTCGTCCACCTGCTCTTCAGCATGCAACAACCAGATATGCACCAAGTCGCCACCTGTACCATCGCCTGTGGGTCTCATCACACCCCCACCGGCACACGCACCATAGCCGGTTGCTCATCACAACCCGGTGCCATTGGTGTGGAGCCACTGCTGCAAATCACGCAGAGTCATCCGTCGCGTCTCAACCACAATCCTCAACCCTGGCAGAGTCTTCTACAAATGCCCGAATCATGGTGTAATAATATGTTTAAGTGTTGTTCTACTGCTTTTAGTTGTTGATTTTTTTAATAGTTTGGTTGATGATCTTCCAATTTGATTTGTGCAAAAAAGGGAAGATTCGTGTCATTTGTATTTATGGGAAGTTACTGATGTGGGGGAATGCAACTTCGCTGATTATTTGGTTAGCCGAGGAATCTCAATACTAGCAGGTTGGGGTGTTGGAAAAGTAACTGAAGGAACGGCAAAACAGGAAGATGCAGAGCAGAAGGTTAAAGATGAAGCTCCTATGATCATGGCCAAGCAACAGCTGCTGAACGGCCTTGACAGCAATGAGGAGATGAACGAGCTTGTGAAGATAATGGGCAAAATCGATGTGCTCTGTAGGATGATTCACTACTAGGGAAAACCTTATACACAGAATCTTACCAGTAGCGCGTGTTAAAATGAGGCGCTACTACTAATTAGCAGTAGCGCGTCTGCCAAAACCGCGCTACTCTTACCCCCTTAGCAGTAGCGCGGCAGGAACTGAACGCGCTACTACTATAATTGCCACACCGTTCCCGACGTGCTAGGTATAGTAGTAGCGCCCTTCTAGAAACGGCGCTACTACTACCGATTTTAGCAGCAGCGCGTTTTCCCCTCCCACACTACTGTTAAATCTATTCTCACCTAACCCCCCGCGCGGCCTGATTCCCTCCTCTTCCTCCCCCAATTCACCACTCTCTCTTCTCCCCCTCGTCGCCTCCGCCTCGCCACCGTCTCGCTACCGTCTCCCCCGACCCCGCCTCGCGACCGTCTCCCCCGACCCCGCCTCGCCGCCGTCTCCCCCGGCCCTGCCTCGCCGCCGTCTCCCTCGACCCGCCTCGCCGCCGTCTCCCTCAACCCCGCTTCACCGCCGTCTCCCCCGACCCCGCCTTGCCGCCATCTCCCCCGACCCCGCCTCGCCGCCGTCTCCCCCGACCCCATCTCTCTCCCCGCCCTCTGTAAGCACTCACCCCTTCCGATCCCTCTTGTTCATTTGCTTAGTATGAACCCTAGCTATTTAGTGCTAGTTAGTATGAACCCTAGGCTATTTTTAGTGTTAGTTAGTTAATTTAGTGTTAGTTAGTTAGTTAGTATGAACCCTTAGCAGTAGTTCCTAGGTACTAATTAGTTAGTAAGAACTAGGTACTAATTAGCTAGGTACTAGTTTATTGTTTATTTATAGTAAGTTTATTTTCAGTAAGAACTAATTGAATTAATAGAACATGTTAGTAAGAACTTGTTGCTATTTTTTTAGTTAAACCAATTTTTCCTGCATCGACGTGGACGATGCCTATCCCGCATCCTCGTCGTCGAGTCGGTGGAGGGCGACACCTGCTTGAACAGATGGGCCATGTCCGGGACTGGGCTCCGCCGGGGTGGTACTGGGAGGCACTACCTACCGGGGGGCGCAGGTTGGTGAGGAGCTAGCCTGTCATTGACCCGAACCTTCTTTGGTGGCGGTCGCGTGGGCCAGTGACGATCCAGAGGCTCGAGGACTCCTCGGAGGTGGTGCGTCACCGTGTCAGTGAGGAGGATGCGCATGTCCGTCGCTACTTGTTTGCGTTGGAGCACATGCCGTTCTCCAATACCTGGCAGGTTCTCCGGGGATCTCACTGGAGCTATGATCCCGTGATGGTTCCTTCTCTGTGGGTGTCCACCGCCCGTGCCGATACCCGTCGTGTGCTAGGGTTTTAGTTGTATTAGTGATGTTATATGTATGACACTATTAGTGACAATATTCGACGATGTACGGACGTATGAGATGATTTACTTTTGCTTATTGAATGCATGCTAATTTGAGTCCTATAAGATATTTTGAAATGTATATCTTGTGTTGCTCAATATCCAAGTGGCCGGTCATGTTTGCAAGCTACACCTCCGAGTGGCCTATATTTTGCCGGAGTGTTGATTCATTTCCGTTCCGGCAAATTTCAGGCGCTCGATATGCCCTATTTTAGCAAAGGTCATGCTGGATTTTTCCGTGAATTTTGGCATCACTTGTGCCAGAATATGTAGGAAATATCGAGTGCCCCGGATTTGTGTGTTGAGTATCTTGGCAGTTGTCTTCGATCGATTTTCAATTAATGTTTTAACTATGAACATAGGAAATGTCTGATGACGAAAAGGATTTCAGTATTTGCAAATACTGCGAAGACGAGCGCGGCCTGTGCAACGGAATCTTCCTAGATGATGATAGGCGCTTCAGGATCAAGATGGACGAGAACTTCGAAGTGGATATAGTAAGTCACAAGGACAGGTCTTTTTTCGTAATTAAGCATGACATCTGCTTCATTTGCTTCAACTTATTTTTTTTACTATTCTACTAGCGTATCCCCTGCCATGCAAGAGTTTTTGTATTGGATAAGATAGGTTTCAGTCATAGTATGGAGGAAAAGAAAGTTTACTTGAAGACCGAGCATGGTTATATTTTCCATGCAAAATTGTACAATTCAGACGACTACACCTATTTTGGATGCAAAACATGGCGAGCACTATGCAAGACTTATGCATTTGAGCCTGATATGGTTATCACCTTTGATATTCGTCCCGAACATGATATTGAAGGTAATACCGACATCTGGGTCGATGTGCAGACGCCTCTAGTTATACCATTATGTAAGTTTCTCAACCATATTTATGTCTTTGATATTGTTTATTCAAAAATAGTTGACAACTAATTTGTATTGTCAGCTTATTTCGGTGCAACCAAACATGTCTAGCGCTTGGTAGACAGGACTGTATACTGTCCTGGGGCTGAACTCAACTGCGAGGAGCTCAGTCATTATGTTTCACGGCTTGAGGATCTTGATACTGTCAAGACAAATTTTCTTCTTGCATTTAGAAATGTTAGTACTGAAAATGTGCGACCAATAGTGTTCGTAATGAACTACGGTCACATCTATTTAGGAAGGATGGTAAGATTTTTACTATTTGTCATCACTGCATCTTTTCCATACATTATTTTTGAAACTAAACTTCATTGCTAAGTATGTTACCATACGATGTTCTTCAACAGGGACTCCCGATGAATGTTGTGCCTTATGGGATCGAGACTAAAGGTACCATGAGTATTATCAACTTACGGCCAAGATATCCTACAAATTACTTTAGTGCATTCAAGATAGCGACGGATGCTTAATAGTGCAAGACTGGACCAAATATGTGATGGGGGAGCGCAGAGAAGTACTAGGGGGCAGCAAACAGATGTGCTACCCACGATTAGGAGACAGGTTCATCTGCATGCTCCAGCTTGATCAAGGAGGAGAGCTATACATGTTTTATGTTATTTTACCTATGAGAGAGCAGCAGGAGTGATTAGCTAGCTAGAAATGAGTTTGAGGATGATGATGTGCTACACTATATTACTATGATGATAAAATAGCTAGTGTTGGTGGTAATGACTATGATGATTATTATTAGCTAGTGTTAGTGGTGATTAAATAAATACTATTGGTGGTAATGACTATGATGATGATTAAATAGCTTGTGCTGGCGGATTAGATTCAAGTGGAGGCCACATGTCGTGCACATCGAAAGTACTACTAGTCCAAACTAGATCAAGTTTGGATTAGTAGTATACTTTTGACATGCACCACATATTGCCTCCACTTGAACCTAATCCACCTTCATTTGACACACTGTTATGGACATAATGATGTAAACCTCATAACTGGTATTGTACCAATATTTGTACGATGGCGCATAAATACACTAAAAAAAAGGTACTAGTAGCGATGGACAGAAAACACGCTGCAAGTAGTTACCTTAGCAGTAGCGTGGTACTGAACAAACATTGCAGCTATTTGTCCTAGCAGTAGCGCGGGCGGGCACGCGTTACTGCTAAGCAATCGTTGTAGCGCCTTATTAGTAGCGCGCCTACCCACTCTACTAGTGAGCACAAAACCAGTGCTACTGCTAGGGTTTTCCCTAGTAGTGATTGTCTCTTTATTTGCAGTGTATGTAGCACTCGTGATGTATTCAGTGGCTATGACATGAGCACTTTGCTGAAACTAGTAATGAATGAAACCTGTGTAGCAGGCTGGGCGTAGTGTTGTGAACATCTAATGATTTCTATTAACGAAAATCATGGGGTATCCCCTTTTGCTCATAAATAAATAAATAGCAGAGGCCCTGTTGGTAATAAATAAATAAATTAGCAGAGGCCCTGTCGGGTCAGCTTTGTTCTCATTCGAAGACATTGAGCAAATTGCAGTCCAACAGCAAACTCTGCCATCAAATTCAAGTTTCACACACAAATATGAGTAAAACTAAACAACAATGTCATCATTTTTAGTCGTCATACAATCACCAAACACAAATCAGCATACATAACAAGTGATGTTCTCACAGCAAAATATTAAACAACATGTTCATCAGGTTTCAGTTGTCATAGCAAACAGAATTTCACATAGTAGATAAAAAAACATCTTCTGATAGGCAAATACGAAAAAAGCAATGTAATCATCATCCGCAGCAGCAGCGTCAACATCTTCGCCTTGTGTATCAGTCTGAATCGTAATTCCCCACGGTGTCATCTTCTTCTTCGTCCTCAACGTCCTCGAACGTTGGCTTCTTCTTGATCAACTCTTGTATGTCCACAGCACGACAGACAATCTTTTCTACGGCGTCATTGACATGATGGTTCTCAAAGATATTATAAACATTTGTGTTATCTTGTAGATCAGGAGCAGTGTAAGCATCATCTTGTTGTGCAACTTCATTAAATGAATTCCTCTGCTCAAACCTTTGCAATACTCTCCAGTCATTGCTATGTGCAAATGTGTCTTCCAAGAAAAATATCGGTGTTGCTTGATTTGCCAAAATAAAAGGCTTGTTGGTCTTGTACGCCGCCTTGACATTGATGGATTTGAAATAATCATCAGCTCTGGGTTTTGCGATCCTAGAAAACAGGTTATACCAACGACAACACAACAGAACCACACACCGATGATCCTTGAAACTGGAGATATACTGCAACTGAACAATGTCTGTTATGTTAGCATACATTTTAGTTGTCTATTTGTCATACATATCCGTGCTCATGATGGCACTGTTTTGTGTCTTCCTACCTTCGTCTCATGCAAGGGTGTTGTATCGCACATCTCCAACAACACAAGATTCATAATGTATTACCCGAGTATTAGGACCCATTGCTAGTGACTAAAGGGCATCATCAACTGCCTGCCCATCCTCCTGCATCTTCTTAACCTATGGTTTGAAAATAGACAAGCTGATCATCTTATGTACTCAACATATTAAATAAACTGACAGTGCAATTCAAAAGCTTACATGGCTCTTGAATCATTTCGCAAATCCTGCCATAACCAGTTTGTCAATGTTTCTTGGATTTTGCGGCAGTAACTCCTTTTTGTAGATGGTGCACAACATAGCGTCAAACATCTAAATATATAAGAATGTGCTGCAAGTTTAGTAGATTACAATGTATAAGCTGCAGTACTTAGCACTTACTTGATATAAGGTAGTATCTCAGGACAGTTATCAACACATACCAAACCATTTTGTCCAAATCTTTAGTATTTCCTCTTGTCGACTCTTCCCTGTAACTAGAACAGAATAATTGAAAACATTGAGCGCGAGATTGTCTTCACCCAACTCTTTGCTAAACTGATCAGCTATTTCAATGTATTTCGAGGAGAATGTCAACGCTTCTGTAGCAATGTAGGCCTCTGCAATGGAACCCTCGGGTCTAGCTCTGTTCATTAACATACCCCTTGAAAGTGCCTAGCCGCCTTTCAATAGGGTACATCCATCCATACTGTACTGGACCTCTAAGTAGTGCCTCATCAGGTAGATGAACAGCCAAATGCACCATCACATCAAAGAAGGTTGGAGGATATATCTTCTCAAGGTCGCATAGGATAGTTGGTATCTTGTCTCTAAGACACTCCAAAGCATCTACTGCAGAGTTCCCTAATGAATTGTCCCAACTCTGCAACTGCTCTGTATAAGTCCGGGCGGCCCAATCCTCTAAGGATAACAGGTAAAACCCTTTTAAGTAGGACGTGGCAGTTATGAATTTTCAACCCTTGTACCTTGTTTCCATCTGCACTAACTCTCCTTTCAGGTTTCGAACCAAATCCATGTGAGAATCTCACACGTGACAGGACCTCGCAGAATTCTTTTCTTTTTACCTTGTCCAAGACGTACACAGGTGGTGCCATATCCCGTGGTTTACCTTCATCTTAATCCTGTCTGATACCCAAATGTGTCAAATCAATCCTAGATTTTAAGGTAGCTTTCGTCTTTCCTTTAATATTAAGAAGTGTGCCGATAATGTTGTCACATATTTTTTTTTCCGATGTGCATCGCATCAAGATTATGCCGTAGATCCAAATCTTTCCAATACTCCAAGTCCCACAAAGTGGACCTACGGGTAAACAATAATCTCTCTTCTGCCCTTCCACACTTCCTTTTCCCGCTACCATTACCAAGATGATTTCCTGGTGTAATATGCCTGACCTTCTCTAATTCCACTTGCAACTCATCGGCGGTGAGCCTCTTTGGTGCATCATGGTTTTCATGCTTTGCATTGAACACATGTCTTCGGTATTTTCTACGATGCGGCTTGTCCTTGGCAAGGAAATGATGGTTTCCAATGTAACAGATCTTGCTAAGTATTGTGTATGACAGCGGATTCCTGTCATAATGAACACATGCATTGTAACCATGTGTAGTTCGCCCTAACATAGTGCCCAAAGCCGGATAATCACGGATGCACCAAATTATAATAGCACGCAGAAAGAAATTAGCTGGTGGGCTGCTATATAGGTCTCGAGTGAGAACACCCCTCCATAGTTGTTGAAGTTCCTCCACAAGAGGCTCCATGAACAAATCAAAATCCTTTCCAGGACTTTTGGACCTGGGATGAGCAAGGCCATCATGTAGTTTGATTCTTTGGTGCAGACATTTGGAGGCATCTTGTAAGGGATAACAAGCACTGGCCACATGCTATATGTGGCGCTCTGGTGGCCAAATGGGTTAAATCCATCTGAAGCTAAGCCAAGTCTAATGTTTCTCGGGTCAGCAGCAAACTTTTTGTGTTTATGATTGAAGCTTTTCCACTCACTACCATGAGATGGATGGCTAATTAAATTCTGATCTCTGTACTCCTGGTTCCTAGAATGCCACCGTACATCCTCTCTTGTTTCAGCATCATGAAACAACCTTTGCAATCTTGGTATAATTGGAAAATGTCTCAGAACATTATGAGGAATCCTCTTCACAACATCACCATCTTTCCATCTTGATGATTTGCATTTCGGGCATTCGCTTCAGTTGGAAAAATCCTTCTGGAACAGAACACAATTATTTTTACAAACATGGATCATATCATATCCAATTCCAACTGCACGAAGGAAATTCTTCATTTTACTGTAGGTGTGTGGCAGCTCAGACGCATCTGGGAACGATTTGCGGAAAGCAGCCAACATCGCATGAAATGATTTGTTGGTCATCTGCTCAGATGTCTTCACCTGAAGAAAGGTGACCATAGCTTAGAATACTGACAGCTTATTTCCTGGGGTGACAGCTACGTTGCATTGTTCCAACATGCGGGCCCACCGTTTTTGTTCTGCATGTGAAAGTTTATGGAATGCACGAGTATTTCATAGCATTGTTACAATGTTGGTCAAACTCACTGGCTCCGCCACCACCACCTCCTCCTTCTCTTCCACCTGAGCATCAGGAAGATCAAGATGGTGATCTGCTGCTTCAACGTAGTCAATTACTTTAACGTTCATAGCTTCACCATGATGAACCCACCTAGTATATGTGATCGACATCCCATACAAGTGTAGACGATTTTGCAAAGTTGACTGGGGTCTTGTAACTGAATTCATACAACTGCTACACGGGCAGAGCACATCTGATTTCAGACCACCGTACTTAGCTCTGATAAAGTTCATGAAGTTTTCATCCCCCTCGACATATGCAGCGGAGAATCTTTGAGTAGAAGTTATCCAAGTCATGTCCATCTGTTAGACATACAAATTAGTTCTTCTACTAGATATTACAGGAAAAACATATATGCTTTTTTATGAAGTCCAGAAAAAAATACCTAGGTCGATGTCTAAAGCTATGGCAGGATATTTGGACGAGCAGATCTAAGTAAAGAAATATATGTAAAGCTAATTCAGCAAACAAATTTGAGTGCTAAATTATGGCAGGCTGTTTCAGCAGTCAATGAGGCCGAGCACACAGCCATCAACCTATTGAAGGCCATCGCAGCAACAAAGATCGAGTATAAAACGGTGTAGAGCTATTTCACCTAACAGATTGGCTACTAGACCATGGCAATCTATGTCACAATAAATAAATGGCAGGATATTTTAGCAACTAATCGGCCTTGGCATGCCATCTCAGCTAAGTAGATTGAGTGCAGAACAGGGCAAGGAAGCTTCTTAAGCAGACCATATTGACTGTAAACTACTTCGGGAAACAGTGAGATTAACAGCGTCTATCAGCTAACATTCAGTGCTACACCGACATGCACGGGGCCTCAGTCTAGAATGCGTGTATCATAGAAGAAGATGACTGTCGTGCGTCTCAACACGAACGTCACCAGCAGTGGCGGCGCTTACCGATGTGCGCCTCCACAAGAACGTCGCCAGCGGTGGCGGTGCGGCTAGATGACGCGGCAGTCTACGAGAGCGTACTGTGGGAGCGATAGGATCACCGTGCGTCCCCTCGACAAACCGTGGCACTGACGTGTCGGTGCAGCGGGGAGGGCGGCTTTGGCGGAGTGAATGGAGTGGAGGGGGGACGGGGGGGGGGGACGGGGGGTTTGTGGAATATTATTGGCTAGTTGGCCTAAGGGCGGTTGAATCTAGGATTTGGGGGGAATTATTGGGTGGGGGAGAGGATTTTTACGCGGTGGGCGGGGGGAGTTTGGCGCATGGTCGGTTTTCCAAGTGCAGTCCCACGTGTCAGTGAAGACACAAGCCGAAGCGCATTTCGCTTGTGTGAGCCATGTGCAGGACCGAATGTTTGTGGGGTGCAATGCGACTGCGACAGGGGTGTTGTGAGTGTACCGCCTTTTTTCCTTTTAAACTAGGTGTTTCGCCCCCTCAAAAAAAACTTGTTGCTTCGCGCGATCCATCGATACTACTACTAGTAATCCGGTAATCCCAACTAAAACGGCACGGCCAGGTCTTTTCCCGTGCGATATGCTGGGAGGTTGGCTTAGTTGGTTTTTTTAGGACGAGTAATGCTACACTTACGTAATCCCAGTTATGTAATTAACGTAATGTGAAACGTGTGAGCTGTTGATTGTAGATTGGGGGGAGGGAGGGGCCCACCACCATGAAAACCAGGGGAGGAGAGAGAGAGAAGAAATTTAGGTTAACCCTTTCGTAGGTTCCCGTAGATGTAGAAAGATGTGAAATGCGTGAATGTGTAGTGGACGTACTATTGGAGTGCCTAAGATAAATTGTGTATGTATAGACCCTACGTGTTTATTTTACTTCGCATGTTAGCTTTGTCTCGGTTCAATAAAAATCACAGTTGGTGATGATGCTGTGCCTGTCATCCTACAATATTTGCTGTCTGATCTATATCTAACAGATAGGAAGGAAACTATGACAATTTACCCGCACTCCTCTCCACATTTGTAGATAAGGCCTTCCCTCGTTTATCCTTTTCTCCCACAAGATCTTGATCTTCCGTGCAATGCACGGGGTCTTGCTAGTACTCCTACAATATACTATATTACTGTGAAAGTTCATATACACCGGCCGAGATTAATGCAAACACGGTTGATTTCCATTACATTTCGAACTTTTATAGGACACAAAAATAAAAGAAACCCGAGCCTAATCCTATTCTACGGCGGTGACCGACATCCTCCATCTGTGATCTCTATGTACGGGGGCGGGGTTCAAGACACGTGAAGTGAAGGTGCGGTCTTCGGCGAGGAAGAGTAGAACACGGGATACGGACCGGCCAGTTGGCACACCATGCCCTGCCACCTCCCATGCCCTACTCATCCTCGGAGGAGTCCCCCACCTCGGCGGTGCTGGACGTAGGATGGCGGCAAGTAGGACGCGTGGCTGACGGTGCCCCTGTCGTTGGCCCCTAGCGTGTCCACCGCTTGTGTGGTCGCATCCACATCCGGCTACGCCGCTATTGCGTCGCGAGAGGCGACTTGAGCGAGGGCGGCGACCTTGAGCTTCATCCTCAAATACAAGCTCTCCCGCAGAGTGTTCATGCTTTCGGTCATGGCGGATGTGGTGCCAGGTAGGAGGATGATGCGCTATGGTGTGGAGGTTAGCTGGGCATTGCCGCTTTAAGTAGCGCATTCCGATGAGGCCAAGCGTCCGGGTGCGTCATTACGTCACCGGAGTTGGTTCCTCGGGGACCGAGCCTCTTAACAACGGCATACGAACGGACGCCATGAATGCGGGCAGCCGGCGCCGGCTGGGAACGCACCGCGCGACGGCGCGAGGGATGAGGGTTTTTGGTGTGCCAGGGTAGTCAGCTGCGGTCATGGCAACGTTGGAGATGCCCTTTGCTCACATGCGATCCCTGCATGTCATTGAAAAAGCAAGACGACCTGGAATGGTCTCATGTCCTGAGGATGCAGTTGGCCGCTCTACACCACTCCGCGAATGCGTCATGACACTCCGTGCATCCTCGACAAGCCCTATGTTGGGGTGTGTTTGGATTGTGGCCAAAGTGCACCTTACCAAAATTCTGGTCATGACCCAAAGATTGGTCTTTGTTTGGATGGTTGCCATTTTTTTGGCATGCCAATGAACTCTAGCCAACTCTAGTTCATTTTTCTTGCCAATGTCGGCCAAATCATGGGCAACCAAAACCTCAACCAAAATTTTGGCTACGCAATGCTTTGATGGGGCAACCTTGGGCACAAGCCAAACATACTGTTGGTTGTGCCCAGCACTAATGCCACCCTCGGCACACTGAAATCGACCGTGTCTAGCGATGATGAGTGTGTCGCTCACCGCGATCGCCGTGTCCAGAGGCGGTGCTGGAGCTGTGCCACGATGTTGGCCCTTATGACCCACATGAACGGTTGCCGGTGGCGAGGAGGTCATGGGCCAGCTCCTCCATTGCACTACTCTGCGCTACGTCCTGACAGGTGTTCCCCACATGTCGGTTTCCCTGTTTTCCTGTCCAAATTCGAGCGTCAGTGCTCCGCGTTGTGCATTAGGCCTTTCACTATGTACGCCAGGCGAGACAACTTATTATTTATTTGAGCCGTTCAAGTATAATCATGTGACGTTTGCTTATTTCTCATTCCTCTCCAACCCTCTTCTCCATCGATCATGTCGCCCTCCAGCCAAGTCCATCCTCCCACATGCCTCATTTGAACATTCCGCCGACTATCATTCGCATGTGGGCCCAGGCCATGCTAGTATTTCCAATGTTGTAATTTGTCCAACATGCATACAAACAAACGGTTCGTTTAAAGTTTCACTTTTCCTCCACTACGTGTCGCTTCGCGTCTTAGTTCTGACATTGCATTTGGTTCATGCCCCGACACATGTTGATGAGATCGATTGATGTTTAGAGGTCAATTGCGTGTCGTGCAAGGAGATAAAAGTTTGGTCTGTTTCTATGATAGAAATGACCCGCGGGGGGGGGGGGGGCAGTGGCGGAGCTTAGTGCAAGGCTGAGGGGGCCGTGGCCCCGCCCCAAGCATTAGGCAAAACAGTGAAGAAAAATTACTGTGCATGGATTAGAAAAGGAAATTATCAATCTTACCCTCTTAATTTTTCATGTTTTGGCATTTGGCCCCTCCTGAGATTCCTGCCTTGCTCCACCACTGGGGGGGCAGTGGCGGAGCTTAGTGCATGGCTGAGGGGGCCGTGGCCCCCCAGCATTAGGCAAAACAGTGAAGAAAAATTACTGTGCATGGATTAGATAAGAAAAGATCAATCTTACCCTCTTAATTTTTCATGTTTTGGCTTTTGGCCCCTCCTGAGATTCCTGCCTAGCTCCGCCACTGGGAGGGGGTCTATTGGGATCACAGGGAGTATATTATACATTCACAAGTGAAACGAACGTATTGTACCCACCCTAGTCCTCTTTCAATCGATCTCCGGACCCCGAGATGAAATTGAGAGAGAACGAGAAGGCGGATTCAAAATTTTGAACCGGTGATCATAGCTTCCGCAAATCATATATAAAGGGTATTCAATGCATGTTTAGTTTTTGAACGTACAATATACTCCCTCCTATCCTTTCTAGTTTACATATAAGTTTTATGTGTAGTCAAAGTATCTGTACTTTGATCAGAAAAGTATCAACATTCAACAACGCCCATTCAATATTGTTAGGTTCATACGTACTCCTAGATTTGTACTCGAGATGATTTCCAATTTGTTTTCAACCATGTGAATGTGCTTGTTCTCGCGCATGCTCTTCCTACTAGGATTTCACCACGTATAGCCAGTCCAATAGTAACTTTTGTAAGCTTCCTGTCCAATAGTACTAGTGGAGTACTAACAGCATCTGTACTATAGTATGCAGTGCTCATAGTAGTACTCCCTCCTTCCATTTATATAGGGCCTATATGTAGGAGAGAGATGTGAAAAAGTAAGGGGAGTGAGCTCTCATGCAAGAGCCTAGGTATATACGCATTCCTAGTTAAATACAATAAATATGAAGAAAGAGATAGAGAGGAGATGGAAAAAGGTACTAATACAATAGCCAACCTTATAATTTTTTTTGAGGGAAATAGCCAACCTTATATCCCCCACTACTGTATGGGTGCATATAATAGAAGATGGCTATAGATGACATGGCAGTTCCTTATAGCCATCGAATGGCTATATTATTAACCATGCTCTAATGCGTATTTCAAAACCGCATTTGACTATTGACAAGATTAATAGTACATGAGATGTATAATGTCAAAATTATATCATTGGAAGCTCCTTTCACATATGAATTTGACCATATGCTTTGTGTAAGTTGCATGTCATATATTATTACTCTAACATTTGGTCAAAGTTAGCCTCGAAAAAAGCATTAGGCCCTATATAGTAAATGGAAGGAGGGAGTAGTAGTAGAAGTGGATCCTCTGACGTAGGTATCCCTGCCTTACCCTCCCTTTCGGTCACTTACTAGCGGACCCCATGCTTGCTACGCCCCGCATGTCAGTTACTCAATGGGTTCGGCCACGTCAGGGGATCCTCATCCGTAGTATACTCCCTCTGTTTTTATGTACTCCGCATAAAACAGAGGGAGTGGTAGTATAAATGAGGCGGGCGGGGGAGGAGGAGGGACGTCGGTTTGCTCTCAACCGCGGTCCCACAAGCGAGCGAAAATGCAAGATGAAGCGCGTTCCATTCGGTGAGCGGCGTGGAGGGTCCTGCGTGCCGGGCTGCAACGCGAACATGACAAGAGCAATGTACAGTCAAAACCGATTGACCAGTCGTCACCGAAACCACTATTCACACAAGAACCTTCGCTGCTCGGCCTACGTCAGCCACTGCCTAAAACCACACCTAATCTCCAGCCCATTCCCCACCTTTCAATCCCCTAGCCCGCATCAAGCGTCCCCTAGTTTGCCGGAAAGCCATGGTGCGCCGCAAGATCACGCACTACGAGCGCCGCGCAAAAATTGTGGCAGCGGTCGGTGCCACAGACCTCCGTTCCAAAGCTCGCTTTGCAGCGAGCAAATCCCTGAGTTCTCTGGAGCCAAGCTACGAGGAGGAGGAAGCCGATCCAATGTTCATGGCGGAGGTCGCGGTGTAGAAGGCCCCCGATGGGTATGAGATGATGGACATTGACTTCGTGCTGGCGTTCGAATCCCCCATGGTGTAGGCGGCCAGCGGTTCAACCTCGCGATACTAAAGGAGGACCGGGAGGCAGAGGCTCAACTCGACATGGAGCATGCGCATGCCGCTGCCATCGAGGCTCTCCTGCAGGCGGAACTGGATGTCGTGGATGTGAACCGGGCGGCAGAGGCTCAACTTGAGGCGGAGCGCATGGATGCCGTTGCCATCGAGGCCCTCCTGCAGGCGGAAACGGACGTCCTGGGCATGAACCAGGCGGCAGAGGCTCAACTCGACGCGGCGCGCGCGGATACTGCTCTCATCGAGGCCCTCCTGCAGGCGGAACCAGACATCCTGGACTTGAACCTGGCGGCGGAGGCTCGACTCGACGCGGAGCGTGCAGATGTCACTGCCATCGAGGCCCTCCTGCAGGCGGAACCGGATGACCTCGACTTGAACCGGGCGGTGCTCTTGTCCGCGCGGAGCGCTCGCACACTCCGCGTGAATGAGTAGAGGACAGCCACGGTGCGGAAACACACGTCGGCAGCTACGGCTGGTTCGCGCCAACAGCCAAAGACGACGAGGCCGTCTCGTTCCATGAGCAGTGATAGTTTTTCTTTATGTTGTTATTTTATGGATCTTTTGCTGTGTAAAAACATATATTGTTATGCAAGTCGCCTGACTTGGGTCAGTCTACCATTTCAGGCGGTTGGATGAATATCCTACGTCTCCTAACCCTTCTTCCTCACCTCTTCTTCTTCCCCAATAGACCACCGCACGGGCCGTACGGATACTCCCCAACGTGCGGTTGGATAAACATACTCTATGAACGGAAATTATGTGTCAGTGGTAGGATGGCTGAGTTTGGTTTGTTCACATGCGACAGCACGTGTCAGTGAGGGTGCGTTCCCTTGGTTGGGTTTGCGTCGTGCAGGAATGACTATGTGAGGGTGGAGTGTGACCACGACGTGCAGGAGCGACCGTGTGAGGGTGCGGTGCGACCGCGGCAGACGTGCGCAAGTTTACCTCCTTTTCATTTTGGAAACTTTAGGCAAGCTTGGCAAAAATGTGTGGCGGAGTATGGCAATGCAAGGCCTAGACCCAAACAGGATAAGTACGTACGTACTAGGAGTACTAGTGTTAAAAAAGAAAGGCGGGGTTTTCCTTCGCGGGATTAATTGATACAAATCCTCGTTTCATGTGTCAATTAATGCGTATTTTTTTCTCCAAAGCCCAAAGAGCTAACCATCTCACTCCTCGTCGCTTGATTAATGCAGTGCCATGCAAACCAACCTTCTCACTTCCGCATGCATGCAGGGGATATTAATGTCCTTGGATGCTAGTATGAGGCAAGCCCCATCAATTTTGCCTCGATTCGTGTTAGTGGCCTTTTGCAAATTGTAATTTTGATATATTGGCCTTGTGTACAAAAAAATGGAGGTAGTAACTATATTTGACTTCCTTCCCCATTGCGGTGACGTCGACGATATCTCAAACGTTGTGGTTTGGCGAAGTGCATTCGACGGAGAACACCATTGAGGGAGACCAAGGTAAGTCATTCGCAAGTGTCGCCTACAAGCCGAGACAACCACCTTATTTGCATGCAGGAAGTCTGTTGAACCAAAGGATGCGTGAATGTACTAGTACTACTAGTACAGAATAGCGTCATCCGTCCAGCTTAGTGCGGTGAGATAGTTTCTCGAAGAAGATGATGGAGAAGCAGAGTCAGCGAAGAGTGAAATGATGGTTGGTTCATCCGCGCTTTGTGATTTGACGCCTCACTGCTTTGTGATTTGTGATAGAATGGACAGGGGAGTAGACTCTATGCTCTATACTGTACATGCGTTGAAGCACGGGAGAAAGAGGAGAGACGTTGCATTTTTCTATTCCTTCAATCAATCAATCAGGGAGCTTCGGTTCCATCTTTTTGGCTTTGGCAACCCGTACACAATGGTTCCCACGATGCCGAAAGCTATTTTCACATTTGGCTACACATTGTGGATGCCCTTAACTGTAGCACTTGGTTTTGCTCCTGTGTGCTATCTATACAAATCTCAATTATATTGATCTAAAAAATTATAGAATCAAGATTACTAAAAAGGAGGTGATTTTGCCGTGCGGATGGCAGGGGAGGTTTCTTATTTTTAGAGGACGTTGTCCCGGCGGTTTGATAACATGCGGTCCCACGTGTTAGTGCTTTACCAAGCCTATCCGTGTCCCATATGAGGCAGGACAATGGCAGAAGCAACACGTAGTTAACTTGAAGAAGATGAGGGAGAAGAGGATTCAACAACGAGTGAAATGATGGTTGCTTCGTCCCTCCAACTTCTTTTTTTAGCATTATTACTTCGTCCCTCCAACCTAACTGCGGGAAAGGTGCAGCTTTGTGATTTGACGCCTCATTGCTCATTACTACGTCAGTGCCATGACTGGGGTGCTTCACCCGGCTGCTCTGCACTGTATTTCGGTATGGCACGTGGACTAGAAGATTTATGAAAGCGAGCGCTCCACTCTTACGACGGAGGAGTACACGACACGACGGCCCAGTGAACTGTCACTTGTACTATATAGTACTATAGTTTTGCTGTTTCGCATGATCCATCGATACAAACCCGATTAAACAGAAAAGGGCGGGATTTTTCCCGCGCGGTAGATGATACTGGCCATACATTTCAAAGGCAATTTTAATGTATGCAAACTGAATAATTATGTAACAATATGATATCTAGTAAAACTAAAAACAGATATGATTTATTGTGTTAGAGTGTAGTAGTAGTGCTGTATTGAATAGTTGTTAGATGTAACATGTGAGAACGTGTAGGGATGTAGTTTTGGATGGCCTATAGAGAGAAAAGCGTAATATGGTCACCGAACTTCAGAATAAGCTGATTACGGTCACTATATACATTTTGCGGTGATTATACAGTCACTTGCTCACGGTTCAGTATCGGATTGCACTCTGTTGACCGGCCAAAAGTCTGCGTGGCACCATGTTGACTACTCCCTCCATTCCTAAATATAAGTCTTTCTAGAGATTTCACTATGTACTACATACGGATGTATATAGACGTAGTTCAGACTGTAGATTCACTCATTTTTCTCCGTATGTAGTCTCTTATTATAAAATCACTAAAAAGACATATATTTAGGAACGGAGACAGTAGTTAAATTGACCACGTTCCTTGTCGGTCCCACCTGTCAGTTCGCATCAAAAAAAGGTCAGATAACCACAAATTTACACAGGCGCGACAAGACTCCAACCCGTGTGCGGGAATCACCTGGTTGTGTATGTGTCTGTCAGGGCCTGATCTGTGTGCATGCACT
Organism: Triticum aestivum; assembly: GCF_018294505.1. NCBI lineage: Eukaryota > Viridiplantae > Streptophyta > Magnoliopsida > Poales > Poaceae > Triticum > Triticum aestivum. The sequence continues at coordinate 95,172,623 of NC_057810.1, forward strand.
TGTAGGTTGAGCACTTGAGCGTGAGAGTGTGTGTTGGTCGTGTGGTGTACTGGTGCGTGCATGCATGCGTGCGTGTATTTGTGTGAGTGTTGCGTGCATGCGTGGCTGCGTGTGTACGTGTGGGTGTTGCGTGCGTGCGTGGGTGCATGTGTTCGTGTGAGTGTTCCATGCATGCAGTTCGTGTGCATGCGTGAGTGTGTGTATAAGCACCACACCAGCTCCTATGTGTTAAAACAAACGGCTCAACATACCAATACAAGGCCACCGTGTCCGCTGTGCCCGCGGTCATGACTCGAACCACCATCCAACACTTGTTTTGCCGTTTGTTTTCATTCTTACTAGCAAGATGCCTGTGCATTGCACGTAACATCAAGATGCATTTGTATGACTAGTTTATCTTGTGAGAGAAAAGGATGGACGAGGGAAGGCCTTATTTTCAAATGTGGAGAGGTGTCTGGGTACCTTTTTCAAAATTGCCATAGTTTCTTTCCTATCCGTATGATATAAATCGGACGGCCTATATTGCAGGATGATAGGCACACCATCATCACCAACTCTATTTTTGTAAGAGTTTATTTTATAAGAGTGTAGATGTACAGTAGATACAAGCCAACAGGTGGGCCTGATGGTAGTGAGATAATGTGATGCAACACTAGAGGTGCCACATGGAGCATTTAACAAGTCAACTAGTCGTTCTTGAGCAAATACAGAGTTGTACGGTGAGCCCGTGACTGTATAATAATCACAAAACGTAAATTGTGACCATAATGAGTGGATTCTGAAGTCCAATGTACGTATCGTGCTTTTCGCTTCAAATACAATAATTGTCACCATATATATCGCGAGAGAAAGATGAAACATGCATGAATGTGCTGGGGGCTTACTTTTAGAGGACCTGGAGATAGTTTGTGTGCGTATGTGAAAGGGGAGTAGAGGGGGGGTATGCGATGGAGAGAGAGATGCTCTTCGTTTCTCTTTATTATGACTAACTTTATATATAGTATAAAAATATACAAATTCACAGTGCGGAATAAATATCATTGTGGGCACCATGCAATGCAAATTAGCGTTCATACTCCTCCATATAACTTTGTAATGTTGTATACATGTAGAAATTCTAAAATAATTTTTGGCCACACTTTATTCAAAAGGAATGTTGTATGCGAAATAAACATGAAGAGAGGGCTTTTTAGATCAATGGGGTACGTGATGTAACATGTGTGAATGTGTAGTTGATGCATTTGGCAGGGCCTAGAGAGGTATGCGTGTGTATTACGTATTCGAGATAGGCATGGATAGAGTGGCCGGCGGGGGGGGGGGGGGGAGGCGTGGGAGAGATAGCACGAGAAATGAGAGTGTTCTAGAGAGAGACGAATATGACATCACGGTGAGAGATTCCCTTGAGTGTGTATATGCAAGGGGGAGGGGATAGAGGCACCAGGAGAATATTTGTTTTATGTGTGGTGTTTGTGTTGGTATGTGTGGGTATGGGAAGATATCGAGACGTGGGGGCAGAGGGTGTGTCACCGTGTGAGGTCCGGTGGGTTGAGGTGAGGCCCTTCGTTCGGTTCCGTCCTGCGCCACATTGCTCGGCCTGTGACGCATTTAGGGAGACCCATGTATGACTAGTTGTACAAGACAAAGATAGCAGAATTGTGAAGGCCTCTGTGTCCACTGACAAAGCCGGCTAGGATTTGTAACCCTAGGTTCTCGGACTAAGGTAACCCCTTTATCTCTGCTATTACTATTCATCCAACCTAACTTTAAGGGGCATCCTATAGAATGCTCTGCTAGAATCATACCCGTCGATTAGGAAGAGAGGTGTGAGAAAATGCGTGAGAGATAGGCCTAAAGATAATGTCCATACAGGAGACACGTAGGAAGGTCTATGTATATAGAAAGGGTCGATGGGGATTGTGCGTGTGTATGCTTGCGAGAGGAAGAGTGCTTGTGATAAAGGTTAGTGAAAATAGTCGTAAATGGTTACGAGAGGGAGGGAGGGTTGTATCGAGAGCATGTGTGCGACATAGACACCTCGGGAGAGAGTGTGTGAGCATGTGTGAGAGACCACCGATGGAGAGTGAAACTACACATAAAAGACTACTGTACACATTGATTAAAGATATAAATTGTATCCAAATATTAGGATGGGATCATGATATTTGCAATTCGCGTAAGGAACGGTCATTGACCCATCAGACATCTAGATTCTATCGAATTTGAGCATGTCTATGTTATTATTTGACACAATTGATCCACATAGTTAGTATTTTGAACTCCATACAATGCATCGCTTTAGCAATCGAATATAAACGTGAGTATAGTTCATGTTATGTGTGTAAAGCACATTATACATAGGAAAGTTACACAATGAACATTATAAATAGCTACCTATGAACTAGCATACATTTGAATTCAACTTAAGGTGGTTAGAAAAAATCGAATTCAACATGAAGTCCATTCAATTATTTGAATTTGATATCATGGCATTTGTAAATCATACCTAAACTATGGGGGAACCAATCTTTGCTCTGATTTTGTACATAATAGCATATGTAGTCGTGTACAAAATAGATTCAAATTTAGCTCCTCCATTCCAAAATAATCGTAGTTATAGGATTTTCAAGTGTCAAAATTTCAAAAAGAAGCGGATAATTTAATGAGGTTCTCAAACATACAAGGTCAAATTTAACATTGTCTATTTAGGTTAGTCCTCATAGTTCAAGAGTACTCTAAATGTGAATGCTTGTGTTTCAAAATTTCGAACGAAGCACCAAAAGAGCCTCTACTCGCCCGAAACCACGTGAGACCAATGTTTGGTAGTACAAGGAAATTACTTTTCTAATAACTTCGACCCGTGAAACCTACCGCCCGACGTCCAAAGGTCTAAACCGGGGTAGGTTTGTAGCTTCATCTAGACGCCACTCAAGCGCTTCCAAAAAACATTCATACACAATGGCCACCTAAGCACACATGCGCGCGGCCGAAATCGCTCCCGCCCACTATTTGGGACACCTGGGATTAGCATCCTACCCCCAACCCGCAGTAGGTCCGAAATTTAAGAGGGGGCAAAGTTTGTACTTTCCCCAAATTTCAAACAAGCGCGTCCCATCTTCTGTTCAAAAAAGCCAAAAACAAGCGCGTCCCAGAATGAAACATGGTTCTCCCCTCCCCCCGTCCACCCATCCGATTCCCCATCCATACTCCGTGGGTGCAAAAACTAGCTCTCCACCAGCCGCGAAACCCCAGCGTCCTGCGTCCGCCACCCCATCCCACCCATCAACCGCCGCCCTCCTCCATCATGCTGGAGCTGATACCCCGACGTCGTTGTCCACCGCAACACCCTCCACGGCTAGTAGTTGAAGCCGATGCCGAGTTGTCCGTACCCGAGCCAGTTCAACCACGCCATCCTGCGCTTCACCGCTACCGCTCCAACTTGGCCACCCTCCACCACACCGGAGCTATTCCTGCTATGCCGTCCTTCACTGCCTCGGATCTGCTTCCCCTCCGCTGATATACGGCCACGGCAACACAGTCAACAATTCGGCCATGGGTTTATCCAAGGATCCACGGTTCTCCATAACATCGGTTCCCCCGGGATAAAAAAGAAGATCGCGCGACATATGGAGGAGACCACACTAGCAATCGATAAGGGTACTCCTCTTTCCCTATTGGTGCAAATCTTACATGTCTGCTTGCACGGTATTCATCCCATAGAAGATACTAGTTGACCGCTTCTTCATGATACTAGATGTTCCTAGTAACTCGTGATGCACAAGGTTTCTCCTCATATACTATTTCACCTTAGCTAGAAGTCTATCGCCCCCCTGAATTTCAATTCCTGGTCATTGATTCCGAATTAACGGAAGCATTCCCTGGCGTAACAGGAGCTAGTCCGCCTATTACGCCGGGGAAGCAGCGCCTCGGTGTTTATCTTAGGGGCGTGTGGGGCCTAGAGCTACCGGCGCCTGATCTGGAGGTCGGCCAGGATTAAAGGGATGGCCTGGAGGTGCTGCCAAGCACGGCAGTGGTGTGAGGTCGAGGGGAGGGCGGGGCGGCGGAGGCAGGGGTCTGGGCCGTGGTCGCTGGCGGTTCGAGAAAGATCGTCAACAGTGACTGGTGGGAGGTAGATGAAGGCCATCTTCCCGTTCCTTATAGATCAGACGGTTCATTAAAAAAATCGATCGACCTATTTATTTTCAGTCGACTGTTATCTTGATATGACCACATGTGGTGGTGTGCTGGAGGAGTACCTGCATTTCCTGTGCTCATATATTACAAAATCATACGGAGTAGAATCTAATTTTGTTTTCCATGCAATGTTGTAGAGCTATCATATGTCTACTGTCATTTATTATTCAGCCACCTGCTATCTGCTACTTTTACAGTGCACTAGTTCTGCACACACTTCACCCATACTCTCACTATTGTGTTTTTAGGCAAGGGTATTTCCGAGTCTGCCTCGAGAGAAGCAGAAAAGAAAAGAGAGAAGTCGCTCCAGCTTTTTTCGCGGGTAGGCACGGCATGTTACATCACTATAAAGGGTGCAGTGTCAGCACATGGAGACGGTAAATGTAGCTGTAGAGTTGATGACCTCGCTCGCAATGAACCACCATCCCAGGTGCTTGCTTTAACTGCGCGCTGTCATATGTGGTTGCATGTTCCATATAGTGTCTAGCTTGTATTCGAAAGGCCAAAGTCAGTCTTTATTAAGATAAGGAAATATATTTTTTACATGAACCACCATCCCGTGAGCACCAGAAGACAAATAGCTAGTTAGGGCACTGGTCGAGCCAGTGACAAGCCCAACAAACACAGGTATCACCTGGAAGCCAACTAAAAAGCCATGATGGTGGCGAAGCAGCCCGCCTCCCACTAGGCTCTAAGGTCCTAGATGATCATGCTCACCACTCCAGCCGGATGTCTAGCTTGTATTTCTTCCAATTTGGTTAAATTGCATCTGCTTAGCTTACACATTATACCTTTGAATATGGCATGCCTTTCTGTTTTTGGTACACACTAGTACATCTGTGTATTAACCATGTTCTTACATCAAACTAATGTTCTTGTGTATCCCTCATCAATCACTTATGATGAGGCAGTCAGGAAAGTGGACTACTCCTCATTTAAAGAATGTAGCGTCTGCCTCCCGACATGATTCTCAAGAAACAGCAAGGCTAGATAGATAGTGAACGTATCTTTGTAGTTTATTACCGCATTTCCCCTACACTAGCATCGCAGGTGCTTGCTCTAACTTGGCAGCGTGATATGTGGTTGCATGTTGCATATGGTGTCTAGATTGTAATTCTTCTAATCTGGTTAAACTGCATGTGCTTTTCTGCTTAGCTTATACATTATACCTATTAATGTGACATGTCTTCCTGTATTTAGTACATAGGACATCTGTCTATTAAGCATGTCCTTACATAAACTATTGTTTTTTGTATCCCTCATCAATCAATATGACAAGACACCTTTAGTATACGCAGTGCGATATTAGTTGCATCTTTCATATGATTCATAGCATGCGCTGTTTCTAATTTGTTGAAATTCCATTTATGATGGGACACTTTTAACTTGGCAGAGTCATATTGGTTGCATCTTTCATGTCGTGTCTAGCTTGCATTGCTTCTTATTTGTTGGAATGGTTTCTGCTTAGTTTACACAAACAATTATGAACAGGCCATGCTTTCCTATTTTTCGTACATATTCCATCCTGGTATCATGTGTTTCCTTACATCAAAGTAGTGATTGTCAGTATCATGCATGAATGAGTTCTGAAGAGAGAATTTTATTGCTTTTTCTTGCGGTGTTACTTGACAATTCAAAATCAATAAAGCGGAAGGAAGTTAGCAAGGCAGCGGATAAAGGTGCTGCTTCCAAACGGAGGGCCTCTACAGTTTCTACTCCTCCATCCCCCCAAGATGATTTCCAAGACAACAAATGCATAGACACTCAACATAGTTGTGTTTATGATGAGCACGTCTCCCCTAGTGCACCATCACCGGTGCTCCCTCTAACTTGGCACTGTTATATGTGGTTGCATGCTATGTGTGATGTCTAGCTTGTATTGCTTCTAATTTTGTTGAATTCCATCTGCTTACTTTACACATTATACTTGAATAAGACACGTGTTCCTGTTTCTAGAACATACAATACCTGTCTATCACACCATGTTCTTACATCAAATTACTACTATTGTGTAACCTGCAACAATCACTTATCATAAGACACGTTTGACTCCGGAGTGTGATATAGGTTACATCTCGCATTTTTTCTAGCTTGTTCTACTAATTTTTTGAAATGGCACTTATGACGAGACATTTTTAACTTGGTAGAGTGATATTCGTTGCATCTTTCATATGGTGTCTAGCTTTCATTGCTTCTTATTTGTTGAAATGCCTTCTCCTTAGTTTACACATCATAAGCTGTGAATATGAAATATTGTGAATATGCAATGGCACTAATGACGACTGACCTCTAACTTGGTAGTGTGATGTTGTTTGCATCTTGCATATGATTTATTTCTTGTACTGCTTCACATTTGCTTAAACGCCATTTATGATGAGACATTGTTAACTTGGCAGAGCGATATTTGTAGCATCTTTCATATGGTGTCTACCTTCCATTGCATTGCTTCTAATTTAGTGAAATGTCTTCTGCTTAGTTTACATATCATAGTTCTGGTTATCTCTTCTGTCCTATTTTTCGGACATATTACATCCTCCTATCATGTGGTTGTCTAACATCAAAGTTCAGTTTGTCTATATCACACATCAATTTCTTCTAAAGAACTAAATTGTTATTCGTTTTTCTTGTCGGCTTGACTTAATATGGCACAGAGAAAGAGGAAGAAACACAGACTGGTAGGGAATGGGAAGCGGATGAATCCTGCAGATTCTGCTGGTACTGGTGGTGCAATAGAAGGTCAAAGTCCAGCAGAAATTCTACAAACAGGGTATCCCATGCTACACGAGCTGCAGAAAAAGCCAAACACAAACAAATAGTTGCCACCAAACAAGCAGATATAGCCCTAGTTCTTGCAATACCTTCCACAGTACTACCAGCTGCATGAGTTACTTGTGCGTCAACTGAGCTAGCAGCATGTTCCGAAGCTCCCTTGCCACCTGACACTACTTCCCAAGCACTCTTGACACAAGACGAGTTGGCAAGATCAGATGAACCTTGTGAGCTTCAATAACAAGAAGGTAGTTGCTGGAGTCAAGTTACAGTTGCATGCTTCTTTAAATGTAGTCCCATAGTTTGATGTACACTAACACTTCCTATGTTCCTTGTTGGACTAGCACCTAGGCGCAAGAGGAAACAAACATCAGGGATAATGCTCGATACGTTAACTAAATCTAGAGGAGGAATAATGGAGATCCATTTTGAGGCAGGTTTAAGAAGGCCACGTGATGCTACAGAGTCAGCCAAGTTAGTATCAGAGGCAGCGGTTGCCGTTAGGTGTCATGTACGTATCCTCCCAACATGGATCTAGTACAGGAATGACAAAGACGAAACCCAGTTGAACACCTTCCTTGACGATTTAGCTGTAAGTATGGTTATGTATGGAAACTAGTAATATCGTCTTGCTCTGTCCCATACTTTCTAGGTTGTTGATAATGAGACTCCCATAATTTTCAGCAGATGAGGTTCAAGTTGGATAGCCAAGATGATGCAACCAGATAAGCTTGCACCCATGTTTTCAAGTCTGCTCTCCGACAGTATTGGTATAACTTGAGGAAAACTCACTTTGAAGGCAAGTATAATAGTGAACTTTCCCAAACATCTCTAGTGGAAAATATATCGGATGAAGACTAGAGGGGCCTCATTGAACACTGGTCTGATCCAAAGTATCAGGTACATTATATATATGTGATCAGATCACATGTTGAAGTCCTATTTATGCATGTGCCACACAAATCTATCTTCTTGTAGGTGAACTGTTCAAAGAACAAGGCTAACTGTACGAAAGTGAAATTCCAACATATGACAAGATCTCATAGCTATATTGCACACTGCGAGGCTCTTGTAGTTAGCTGCTGTTTCACTCTTTTTGCTGTACCATATTATTAGATCTATATTGACTTGTTCCAAATGCAGAGGAAAGCCCGCAAGGACCAAAAAGTACCTGAACCAAATGATGTGGAAATCTTCAAGGACTGTGACACCAGCAAGAAGAAGGGTATGACTACACCAGTCAAAGCCGCTGTTTTAAGTCCTTAATCCTCATGCCTTTTAACTACTACTTACTCTGACTTGTGCCTTGAACTGCATGGTTTGCAGCCAATGTCTATTACTCTTTTCAATTTTATACACAATTGTCTTAGTGTATCATTGCACCTTACAAGGTTTAAAAGACAGGAGTGATGTTCCTTCGATCTTGACCTGTAATCTAGTTCCGTGATGGACTTGCCCACACAATGTTACAATTGCATGTTTGTCTGTTCTCAGTTGTTTTGTGATATGAATGATGTCATACTATGCTTACCGTATTATAAAGTGTGTCTCTTTATCCTTAGCCATCAATACAATGTGAAGAAATAGACATTACATTAGCGATGGTACATGGCCATCTGTTCGGAACCTGGTTTTATTATGTAATTTGCAATAAAATACAACTAATATTTTACATGGGTTCACCAGAATAAGTTCTGTATATAGACCAAAGCTATTTTGTTTGGTTTTGCTGCCCCATAATATCTTTTGTTCTGGTACTACTAATGTAAAAACTCAACTTTTCAGCGAGCTATGGAAAAATGGTGGAACCGCCACCTTCTGAAGGTGGCGAGGCAACTATAACCGCAATGTCAGCTCTTGCTGCAGTGGGTCAGTACCTGTCCATTAACAGTGCCAAAAGCACGTTCCTGTGTAATACTGGGTTGGTTGTTAAGGCAATCTCGTCCAAAATGCCTTATGATCAAGATATGCAAGGTCAAAGCAATGTTGTATCTGCGCTCCAGACACAAGTCCATTTCCTAACAGAGACCCCTTTGTGAAACAAGGAGAGACATTGTTCAATGTCGTCAAGATATGCATGGTTTTGAAACCAGACTATCAGACATTTGCTATGCTTTTCAGGAGCCTAGGAGAAATGAAGACGAAGGTTATGGTGCTCCATCGGACAATACAGCATGAAAACATAACAGTCAGGTCAAATGAGCTGAGCTTCTGTACTTCTGGTGGTGCATTTATCTGCTAGACTGTTAACTTTTATGCCGACCTTCCTTTTGTTTTATAGTTGTAATTTGTTTTGGTGTGATACAAAATTTGTTCTTAACATGCAGCCACCGGCTGAAGAAACAACAAGCCATTTTTGTATAGTGTAGGGTGTTCCCTATATTTGCACAAGTGGCGATCTTTGGTGCCTAGTGGATATAATCTGTGCAATCGCCTTAATAGCCTAGCGTTAGTTTCAGCCTTATTTATTTCCTAGTCTTCTTTTTCCCTGGTTTGCTAGCGGCCGCAACAATCATGGGCAATATACGGGTTGTAGGATCCATCAATCTCCTATGGGCCGTCGATAAATGGGCCTCCAACAGGGCCATAGAATCGGTGGGCCTCGGGCCATCGGATAAATGGGTCTACATGGGCCGTAAACGGGTGTAATTGGTATTGGCCCAACACGGTAACGGGCCGTTAACAGGCCGCAGGCCAGCAAAGGCTTAATTCTGTCACAGGCATAACGGGTCGTTAATGGGCCGGAATATAGGACGGGCTGGAAACGGCACAACGGGTTAACAGGCCAGAAACGGGCCGACTCTTGCCACGGGCCGAATTTGGCCCATTAGGGGAACAAGCCAGTAACGGGCCAGAAGTAATCGACGGCCGGAAAGGAGCCCAAGAACGTATGGGCCATCAATAGGCCGAAAGCTAACATGGGCTGGAAATGGTCCATGTGAATCACAGGCCGTTAAGGGTACAAAGAAATTTACTATTCATTATGGGATAGAGTCACCGTGGGCCTCTAAAGGGCGTAAAGATACGAAGGCCTCATATGGGCCGAAAGACGTCGTTGGCCATACATGGGCCGAAAGTGAAACAGGCTGGTGTTATATTCGACGGCCCACATGATGTTGTTAGGCCGATTTCCTTTAGGGCCTAACGGGTCATGAGTTACCAGGCCGTAAAATGGGTTATTTGCGAAGATACCGTTAACAGGCTTTTCATGGGCCAGCCCATTAACTTTTAACCAAGTCAAACGGGCCGACTTTGTAAGATAACTGGGCCAGTGGTGGGCCATAGCACGTGTCGACATATCATATGCGCCTATCTGACCCACTGACGAGCTGACACGTGTTTTATCCGGCCAATAAGAATTTTACACTTGGAAATTTCCCATTGGTCCGGGCTGTTAATGGGTTATCGGATCCAAAACCCGACCCGATAGCTTAACAACGTTCCATTCGGTGGATGCCACGTGTCGGTCACCCTTGACGAAAGCACTTCTATGATGCGCGATTTAGCGTCATGGAAGTGGCCACGTTCATGATGATAATTTTGTAATGTCATGGAACACTTCTACGACAGCACAGGTATGACTATCTTGATTCTGTCATAAAATCGTCATGGATGTACATTCATGACAAAAAACGGGACCTACTGTGAAAAACACGTATCATCACGGAAGTGTTTTTTTTGTACTGAATGGAGGTGGACGAATTCAAATACGAGTATGGGAAGCCTCTCATCAAAGATGGAACTACACTAACAATTATGATGCGAAGATTCCATGATTGGTACATGGAAACCTGCAAAAAGTCTGGGAAGAAAATCGATACTTTGACGCTAAAACTTAAAGAGGATCAACATGACCTCGTTGGAATTGAGTAGTTGTCTGTTCCATTTGAGGAGTTCTTCCAGTTTTTCAATCAAAAGGCCCTCGATAAATTAATGGTCACTTGCTACTGTCTGTAAGTACTACTTCTCTCGTTAAGTCTCTGTATATAGCTCAGCTCTTTCATTGCATATATATATAATTATCCTCACTACATTATGAAGATTGAAGATCGTCGAATGCAGAAAATCTGAAATGTATGATATTGGGTTCATTAACACAAATCTCATAGATGAATATACGGTTGCATTTCATGCCAAAGAAACCGAGGACAACTTGCTACGATCATTGGTAATAAATGAAAACAAAATTACAATACTCTTTCCTTACAACTTCAAGTGAGTGTTATTGTCTTGTGCATATTCGGTTTCCCTTAATTATAACTCTAGGTTATAGTAATTAATGTAATTGATGAGTTATGCATGCGTGCGCAGGTTCCCCTATATTCTCCTAGAGATTAAGCTTGAGCAGGGTCTAGTAAACGTCTTAGACTCGAGACGAAAAGACCCCGAGGACTACGCGGACATGTCTAAAATGCTCGACAAGTAAGTTGAATCGATCATTATTGCACCATATCAGCAACTTTGTTCATTTCATGGTATCAAGTAATTGTTTTCTTTGTCTCACAGGGTTTGGAAAGTATTCACTGCACAAATTTCAGGACTTCCGCGGGATCTGGGATGGAAATACCCGAAAGTAAGTACTACTAGCTAGATAGTTCCGCGCATCTCACGTTGATTCTAGCTACTTTCATCAATGCCATTTATAATGATTCATTATCAGCTTGATTGACCTCTGTTTCTCGTAAAGCGCTTGTGGCAGGAAGCCGGGAATAATTACTATGGATACTACGTCTATGAGTTCATCTACAACGCGACGGCCAAGAATAGGCGGGGCAACTCTAAAAGAAAATATGAAGTGCGTAAGCAAAACTATTCACAAGTTTATTTTATTACCATCATTTCTATTGAGTTTCATTCATATATATGTATTGATCCTCTTATTCAAATTAGATGTGGCAGATGCGGAATGAACTCCTACCGCAAGATCGCATGCGAGCAATTCAAGAGGAATTGGCTGGATTCTTTCTTGACCACGTCATTAATAGAGCTGGAGAATACCATGCATGTGGAAGTTGAGTTCATATGTTAGGGTATTGTAAGAGATCTTACACATTGTATATATATATATATATATATATATATATATATAGCCAGTAGCGTCGGTAAGATATATGAAAACTTGTTGTTCGACCAATCTCTCGGAGAAGGAGAGGTCGATCACTTCTCTCTGTATATGTTCATGACGATCTTCTGTACTTAATAGTTTCCTTCATTTGCTTACTAGCTAGCTAGCGTGTCGACTCCTCTCTATACGTATAGTACGTAGCGTCGACCAAGCATGGAGATAAGAGAGGACACTTCTGTCTATTAGCTAGCTAACACAATATATGAAACCCCTAAATTAACCCTACAAAAACCCCAAAACCACCAAAGCCCTCCCCCCCTTCACAATTTTTTTTCCAAAACACCAGCCCCTGAACTGCTGACGCGTGGAAGCCTTTTGGTCCCGGTTGGTGACACCAACCGGGACAAAAGGTCCTCCTGGGCAAGTGGCAGTGGCCACGTGGAGCCCCATCTATCCCAGTTCCTGGGCGAACCGGGACTAAAGGTGTAGGGCTTTAGTACCGACCCTTTAGTCCTGGTTCGGCAATAGTGACAAATGGCCCTCACGAACCGGGACGAATGGGGCTTTTTTCTACTAGTGCAAGGCAAGTGGAGGAAACCATAGGGAGGCGCCCCACCTCCTCAAGGAACATGGGAAGGGGGCTTGGGGCGCACAACCCCTTAGTGCACTAGTGTGCTCCCTTCCCTTGGCCCATGAGGCCCCCAACACTTGCCAGGCCCCCCGAAATCCCTTTAAGTCATGCTGGTCATCACCCGGTACCCCCAGAATACTTTCGGACTCCAATACCCTTCGTCCAATATATCGATCTTCACCTCCGAACCATTCGAAAGTTCCTCTTCACGTCCGGGATCTCATCCGGGACTCCAAACAACCTTCAGTAACCACCATAATGACTCAACTATACTTATATCGTCACCAAATGTTAAGTATGTAGACCCTACTGGTTCGAGAACTATGCAGACATGATCGAGACACCTCTACAGTGAATAACCAGTAGAGGGACCTAAATGCCCATATTGGTTCACACATATTCTATGAAGACCATATTCGACGAACCTCGATGTTAAGGATTCAGCTAATCCCGTATGTAGTTCCCTTTTTCTATTGGTATATTACTTGGCCGAGATCCGATTGTCGGTATCTCCATACCTAGGTCAATCTCGCTACCAACAAGTGTCTCTAATCATTCCATAATACAAGATCTTGTGGCTAACTCATTAGTCACATTGCTTGCAAGCTCATTGTTATACTTATTACTGAGTGGGCCCTGAGATACCTCTCCATCATATGGAGTGACAAATCCCAGTCTTGATCATGCAAACTCAACAGACAACCTCAGAGACACCTGTAGAGCACCTTTATAGTCATCCAGTTACGTTGCGACGTTTGGTACACACAAGGTACACTACAAGAAATATGTCAACTAGTGACCTTCTGTCAGTGACCCTGGAAGAATTGGTCATAGATCTATGACCATTTCAGACCAATTGGTCAAAAACTGTTCGGGGGGCTCCAAACCCTAAACCATTGCGACCATTTTGGTCAAAAAGGTCGTAATTTCCTTACACAAAATGGTCATAAAGCAAACAGTACTGGTCCGCTACCTTATTTCAAGTTGTTAATGACCAATATAGATGGTCATAGCCTTGTAGATTGTGGTGGGTTGTGATGACTAGGCGCCATCTCATCAGTTTTGCATATGTGTCATGTCCATGTGGCAGTTTTTGCCCTAGGTTGTGAAGCAACCTATATTTATGTTATTCCAAAAATTCCCAAAAAATTCTCATAAATTTTTTGGATCATATCTTCATCAAATACGTCAAAAACATTCCTTGCCTAGTTCAAAAATAATTCGAAAATATTCATTTTCCTATTCTTTTCAAAGCAGCACTTTGTGAAGGAAGTACCACTTTGGCATGTTCAAACGGTATCCATTTTCTACAGTGTTTTCCTATGCCCAAATAACCATCCTCCACCAAATGCCAACTCAATCCATTCATTATTTTGAGGCCAGCTTCAACATTCGTATTTTTGTCCAGTGTGGTACTTTGCAATGCAAGTACCACCTAGGCTCCTCCTTTTAAGCTGAAAATGTGCGAAGACGATCTTCTTAGTAACTGATCATCCTCAGCCAAAACTCACGCCCATTAGCCATGTGCATTTCCCGTACCGCCAATCAAACACTTGACTGCTTATTCATGTTTGAGCATCGATCGATCTCCTCGTGAGAATCTTATGTTGTGATTTCCTTCCTAGCACCTACCTGGAGAGTTCCCAACCCACTAGACATGCCTAGGCCTCCCAGAACAAATGGCAACGCCACGGTCACGCGGTGACCACGCGACATGCATGCGAGTTTATGCGCTCTAGAGTTGGGGCCGTCGGTCACCGACAAAACCTCGACGTATCGCCACCAAACCATGTATTTATGATTAAATAGGTACTTATGTACCTAGAAATGATTTTGGAAAAAATAAATAGCAAACTATGAGGTAGCTGCAGTTCAAATTTGACCCGGTTCCAACTGAATCGGTGGGAATTTGTCTTTTTCACCAGAGGTGGATCAAAACTTTTGACACCCAACCATTTTGTCAATTGTGCATTAAATATGTCCTAGTATTTTATAAAATTAATCTGGTCCAATTTTACAACAAATATATGGTAGGTCCTTCACAAAAAAACTCATTTTGGGCACTCAAAAAATGGAAAATGAATTTTCTGTGCAAAGAAACTGAAAACTGCCTTAGGCAACATTTTTTGGAATTCGAAGATGCACCCTTGTGCACAATATGAGATCATTTGAAGAAACTATGCAATGATTGTGGCCATAAGATTGATCATTTGGCTTGAAAGCCATGAATCTTCATGCATGATAGCTCATTTCTGAGAACAATTTTTTAAAATAGTTGCCGTATTACAAGTTTATTATTTTTCCTGGAAACTTGGTCACAAAAAATGACATAATGCGAAGGTTTTGCAATTTTTTGAATTGTTTATGCCCGTTTCAAAATACAGTCAAAATGGTGGGCTTGACCGTTCCTAGCTAGTGGTTGAATCTTGGAATTTTTTTGGTGTTTCTCTGATTAAATAGATACTTATGTACCTAGAAATGATTTTTGGACAAAATAAAGAGCAAACTATAAGGTAGCTGCAGTTCAAATTTGACCCGCTTCCAACTGAATCGGCGGGAATTTGTCTTTTTCACCAAAGGTGGATCAAAACTTTTGACCCCAAACCATTTGGTCAATTATGCATTAAATATGGTTTAGTATTTTAGAAAATTGATCTGGTCCAATTTTACAACAAATATATGGTAGGTCCTTCACAAAAAAAACTCATTTCACGCACTTGAAAAATGGAAAATGAATTTTCCATGCAAAGAAACTGAAAACTGCCTTAGGCAACATTGTTTGGAATTCGAAGATGCACTCTTGTGCACAATATGACATCATTTGAAGAAACTATGCCATGAATGTGGCCATAAGATTGATCATTTAGCTTGAAAGCCATGAATCTTCATGGATGAAAGCTCATTTCTGAGAACACTTTTTTAAAAGAATTGTTGTATTACAACTTTATTATTTTTCCTGGAAACTTGGTCACATATAATGACACAATGTGAAGGCTTTGCAATTTTTTGAATTTTTTTGAATTTTTTATGCCCGTTTCAAAATGCGGTCAAAATGGCGGGCTTGACCGTTCCTAGCTAGTGGTTGAATCTTGGAATTTTTTTGGTGTTTCTCTGATTAAATAGATACTTATGTACCAAGAAATGATTTTTGGAAAAAATAAAGAGCAAACTATAAGGTAGCTGGAGTTCAAATTTGACCCGCTTCCAACTGAATCGGCGGGAATTTGTCTTTTTCACCAAAGGTGGATCAAAACTTTTGACACCAAACCATTTGGTCAATTCTGCATTAAATATGGTTTAGTATTTTAGAAAATTGATCTGGTCCAATTTTACAACAAATATATGGTAGGTCCTTCACAAAAAAAAACTCATTTCACGCACTTGAAAAATGGAAAATGAATTTTCCGTGCAAAGAAACTGAAAACTGCCTTAGGCAACATTGTTTGGAATTCGAAGATGCACTCTTGTGCACAATATGACATCATTTGAAGAAACTATGCCATGAATGTGGCCATAAGATTGATCATTTAGCTTGAAAGCCATGAATTTTCATGGATGATAGCTCATTTCTGAGAACACTTTTTTAAAAGAATTGCTGTATTACAACTTTATTATTTTTCCTGGAAACTTGGTCACATATAATGACACAATGTGAAGGTTTTGCAATTTTTTGATTTTTTTTTGAATTTTTTATTCCCGTTTCAAAATGCGGTCAAAATGGCGGGCTTGACCGTTCCTAGCTAGTGGTTGAATCTTGGAATTTTTTTGGTGTTTCTCTGATTAAATAGATACTTATTTACCTAGAAATGATTTTTGGAAAAAATAAAGAGCAAACTATAAGGTAGCTGCAGTTCAAATTTGACCCGCTTCCAACTGAATCGGCGGGAATTTGTCTTTTTCACCAAAGGTGGATCAAAACTTTTGACACCAAACCATTTGGTAAATTGTGCATTAAATATGGTTTATTATTTTAGAAAATTGATCTGGTCCAATTTTACAACAAATATATGGTAGGTCCTTCACAAAAAAGACTCATTTCACGCACTTGAAAAATGGAAAATGAATTTTCCGTGCAAAGAAACTAAAAACTTCCTTAGGCAACATTGTTTGGAATTTGAAGATGCACCCTTGTGCACAATATGAGATCATTTGAAGAAACTATGCCGTTAATTTGGCCATAAGATTGATCATTTGGCTTGAAAGCCATGAATCTTCATGCATGATAGCTCATTTCTGAGAACACTTTTTTAAAATAATTGTTGTATTACAACTTTATTATTTTTCCTGGAAACTTGGTCACATATAATGACACAATGTGAAGGTTTTGCAATTTTTTGATTTTTTTTTGAATTTTTTAAGCCCGTTTCAAAATGGGGTCAAAACGGCGGGCTTGGCCGTTCCTAGCTAGTGGTTGAATCTTGGTATTTTTTTGGTGTTTCTCTGATTAAATAGATACTTATGTACCTAGAAATGATTTTTGGAAAAAATAAATAGCAAACTATAAGGTAGCTGCAGTTCAAATTTGACCCGCTTCCAACTGAATCGGCGGGAATTTGTCTTTTTCACCAAAGGTGGATCAAAACTTTTGACACCAAACCATTTGGTCAATTGTGCATTAAATATGGGTTAGTATTTTAGAAAATTGATCTGGTCCAATTTTACAACAAATATATGGTAGGTCCTTCACAAAAAAAAACTCATTTCACGCACTTGAAAAATGGAAAATGAACTTTCCGTGCAAAGAAACTGAAAACTGCCTTAGGCAACATTGTTTGGAACTCGAAGATGCACCCTTGTTCACAATATGAGATCATTTGAAGAAACTATGCCATGAATGTGGCCATAAGATTGATCATTTGGCTTGAAAGCCATGAATCTTCATGCATGATAGCTCATTTCTGAGAACACTTTTTTAAAATAATTGCTGTATTACAACTTTATTATTTTTCCTGGAAACTTGGTCACATATAATGACACAACGTGAAGGTTTTGCAATTTTTTGATTTTTTTTGAATTTTTTATGCCCGTTTCAAAATGCGGTCAAAACGGTGGGCTTGACCGTTCCTAGCTAGTGGTTGAATCTTGGAATTTAAATGGTGTTTCTCTGATTAAATAGATACTTATGTACCTAATAATGATTTTTGAACAAAATAAAGAGCAAACTATAAGGTAGCTGCAGTTCAAATTTGACATGTTTCCATCTGAATCGGCGGAAATTTGTCTTTTTCACCAGAGGTGGATCAAAAACTTTTTACACCAAAACATTTGGTTAATTGTGCATTAAATATGTCCTAGTATTTTAAAAATTGATTTGGTACAATTTGGCAACAAATATATTATAGGTCCTTCACAAAAAAACTCATTTTGGGCACTCGGAAAATGGAAAATGAATTTAAAAGAACTAATTTCTCATAACTCTATAGTCAAATTTGCTGACACAATGAGAAGTATTTTTTTTCAAATTTTCAGTTCATAATAAAATAGCTAACATGATTTAGCACCTTACTTTTACTCAATTACGACCAATTTAAATGGTCAAAATATCATACCGGTATACTGTGTTTTGGTTGGTCCAGGGGCCTCTCGCGCGGATCATGGATAAATCACCATCGGATCCTCCTGGATCCAACGGCCCTCACCTCACCCTCTCACGGTCTCACCCACCCACCGCGAGCTACCCCTAAAAAAAACCATCGCACACCACTCCTCTCTCCCCGCGCAGCAAACCCTAGCGCTCTCACCCTCTCCCTCCCTCTGGATCGACCGCCGCCGCACACAAGTCCTCCTTCTGGATCCACCGCCGCCACACCAATCCACTCCCTCCCTCTAGATCTTGACGCGCCGCCGCCCCCACCCCACTCCTCCGGCATTCCCCACACACTCTCACCGCTTAGAGACCCCCACCCTCGCGGATCCAACGCGCCGGCACCTCCTCCGATCCAGATCGACACGCCCCTTCCGCCAACCCCGCCGTCCCCGCCCAGACCACCCCCCTTCGGCCACCCACGCCCGCTCCGCCTAATCCATCGCCGCCTCATCCACCTAAGCCCGACCCAACCCGCCCAGCCCGCTCTCTTCCTATACCCTCTCCCTCCTTGATTCCATCCCATCCCAACCCCTCGCCGCCCCTCGTCACCCTCGGCGGCGGGCTTCCCCACTGAGGACCTCGACACCCTTCTCCCCCACCAGCGCCGGCAAGAGAGATCCAGCCAGATCCCTCCAGTTACATGGCGACCGTCGACAATGCCCCCGCTCCCGCAAGCACGTCAAGGCCACCGTCCTCAAGCGCGCGCGCGACAGAAGCGCCTTCACCCGCTGGTAACTTCCCTGCCCCGCTCCCTTCTCCTGCTCCGATGCATCTCCGATGAGTGATTGAGTGAATGACTGGTTTGGTTGGTTGGTTTCAGCGAGGCGTGCAACAAGGACGTAGCCTTGACTGCACAGCTACAGCCTCGACTCCAACATCGACCTCCACAGCTGCAGCCTCGACTCCAAAATACGCCTCAGCCTCGGTGCATTTCAGCCCCTCCCGTCTTCAACACATCTATGTCACGTCTGCCTACTGCCCCGCTGACCCTGCTACTTCCGTTTTTGTTTTCAGAGCCGCATGTGGTGGAGAAGGCCGTGCTCGAGGTGGACCTCAACGCTCGCGCACCCCTCCAAATTCTTCCTCCGCGCCCTGCTTGCTTGCGGCACCTGCATACATCATGCTATAGGTGAGCACATCCAAACCACGTTCACTCGTCCATTGATTGATTCAATCACACCATCCTTCAATACGTACTAAAGTGCTGGAAGAAGTACACCATCAATTTTTGAGGCTCCATTGTTGTGCGAATGAATACACTAGCTTGTGTGTTTCTGTTGCAGTTTGTTTTCCTCTTCTATTTTTTCGTTTAATGGTGCTTGCAGCCTGACAAGATGGGCCCCTTTGTGTGGTTGATGTGCACCGACGTGCATGAGGAGAACCGGATACTCTCAGTGGAGTCACTCAAGTCTGTCTGCCCTGATGTTTCTTCCATCCAGATGATCCTCGTCGACAAGAGAGCTGATTTTGATTGACTCGTTGCCTGCCTAATTGATTGAGTCATTCTGCTTTGGTATGCAATAGTCTTCACTGCAGTAGCAAGACATCGACCATAAATCTTGCTACTTGAGCCTTCCTCGTCACTGACACAACCTATTTTGTGGTTCCTGCAGTCAAGGGAGTTCCTGCTCCATTCGCAAGGAGCGACCATTGCTGTGGGAGCCTCTCACCTCTTCATGTGGCGGCCTTCTGTTCTTGTTCCACTCCGCAAGGTTGCCTTCTGTTCTTGTTTGCTAACACAATAGATAGTCATGGATTGTCAAAAGTGATTATTTTAAGTAGAACTTACTGCAAAACCTGGGGTGCATTGGCATGTTCCTTTCTTTATGCCATTCCTGTAATCTGTTTGCTCAGCGTCTACATGGGATGGATGACTCCCACGGTGCTCATTGCCTTCCTGTTGTTCCAGTTTCTTACAGAATCTTTGCTCTACTCCTTGCAACTTAAATTTTTAGGCATTTATCTTCAGAAAAGGGGGTTGTGTACAGTATCAATATTTCCAGGAATCTGATTATGACACCCTGCGCTATCATGCCCCCCTAAAACACATGAATTTGTTTTACCTTTTCCCCTTCGTGGTTACTGGTTTTTGGCTTAAGGACACACATGCGTTAGTTGTTAGTATTCACTTTTTATTTATTTTTGCAGAATAGTTAGTATTCACTTTGTTGTTCTGCTTTATACATGTGGTCAGTGTTAGTCTACTTACTGGTTCAGGACTTGAGGGCACACCTGTGTTGTGCGGTGGTATTTTACTTTTATGTTCGGTTTTATACCTGTCCATGGTGTATATACGAATGTCCTAAAATCAGATAACCCTCATAGCATAGGAAATTGGTAGTTTAGCTCATATAGATGATCCTATAGTGAACAGCTTCAGTTGTTTGATGCATGTTGCTGCTGTTTATCGCCAGATCTATGTTGGTTCAGTATTAGCTCCTTGGATCTGTGCCCATGCATTGTATTCTCTTCTTTCCATATACGCACTGCATTTCTATATGCCAATGTGCTTTACACATGTGTTCTAAGTTGTCATGCGCGTGCAAACTGCAGTGCTGCTGTGGCTCTTGGTGGCGGTGAGCGTGAAGCTGGGGTGGCCCCACATCGCCCGCAACATGGTGGAGGTGATGGAGAGGCGTCTGGCCAAGGATGACTTCCCCGAGTACTACGACGGCAAGACGGGGCGGTACATCGGGAAGCAGTCGCGCAAGTTCAAAATGTGGTCAGTGGCGGTCGGCCATCCTGCAAGTGGCGTGGGCCTCGTGTTCGTCTTCAGCAGCAACACCATCCAGGTCCACTCCCGCTCCCTCTGTCCCCTGTCGCTCCATATTCCAGTTGGTTGGATGCTTCCGATTGATTGGTTCCTTCCAGCATTACCACGATCTATGTTTTTCTTCTCTGGTTAAAGTTTGCATGTGATGAGGCTAATTGACTAGTTCAACTAAAATCACTAGTATCGAATCCACTACAATAGTCGAATTAACTAGTTCACGTTCTTGGCTGGTTAAATGTCGGAAGTGATTGGTCCCAATCGGGTAATGGCCAATAGGACTAATTAACTATATCATGTTGAGTTCAGAAGCTAAATTAACTACTACTGGATACATTACAATAGGGCTAAAGTTTAGTTCGTGCTTTCTTCAGTGTCAATTCTGTGTTTGTAAATGCTTTTGTTAGTGAAAAATCTTGTGCTTCAGTGTGCTGCAGCAGTAGCATTTTGCTAACCTTTTGCCTAAATTGTCAATAACAAAACTGGAGACATTATTGTGAAGATGTCTGCACCACCTACCCCCATCAAATCTATCAAAACCCACCTGCTTATATATGTATTTTGTTCTTTCCAAAGTGATATGTACCCAACTTCTTATATACGTATTTTGTTCTTAACTGTAGATTTCCTCTCACAGTAGCTACATGCAAAAGAAGGTTCAAAGGAGAAGGAGAGTTTGTGTCTGCTATAGAAGGACTGAAGGAGATCCATGGTGAAGAAGGTCGATAGAAGCAGTAGAGCTTGTAATACTGTCATTGCCATTGTATTTGTGTTGTATGATGTATCCGTGTTTACCCACAAAAAAATGTATTCATGTTGTAATACGGTGATTGCCATTCTGGCTACTATTTCAAGCAGTGTATTTTGCCAGTACTGATTTAGATATTGGTTACTTATTTACTTTGAAATGAAATCTAAAGAACTTGACCTTGACAACCGGGTCCCATTACTAGAAACTGACAAGTGGGACCAATCTTCTGAGAAAAAGAAAAACTGAAACTCTTGGGACAAATGTAAAACAGTGGAAAATAAAATGGCAAAAAATAAAAGATTATACGCTGTAAAAGGTAGCATCTAGAAATAAAAAGGCCGAATTGCTGGGCCAACCCATGTAGCTATCAAAAATTAATAGGAAAAATAAATATTAAAAAGGCTGAATTGTTGGGCTAGGCCCATGTAGAAAATCGAATTGGACCGGGATGAATCTTCTACCACATCAGATTGCCACGCTGGATGCCTACGTGGCCTGGGGAGGTTGCTAGTGACCAAAATGCCATAGTAGACGAATTTTGGTCATAAACGTCTACGACCATTCTAGAAGAAAGGTTGCTATAGTCAGTTTACGACCGCCAACTTTTGACCTTATGTTTTTGGTCACAAAAAGGTCAGAAATTGAATACAGTGACCATTCAGTGACCAATAGTGCTGGTCACAAGTTGACATATTTCTTGTAGTGGTACTCCTCCGATGTCAGTGAGTTGCATGATCTCATGGTAGCAATAAACTTGACACGATCATATGCTACATTCATAGTTTGGGTCTTGTCAATCACATCATTCTACTAATGATGTGATCCCGTTATCAAATGACAACTCATGTCTATGGCTAGAAAACCATAGCCATCTTCGATTAACGAGCTAGTTCGGTAGAGGCTCACTAGGGACATGTTGTTGTATATGTATCCACACATGTATTTGAGTTTCCAATCAATAGACTTATCCCATGGATAATAAACGATTATCATGAACAAGGACATATAATAATAACCATTTTATTATTGCCTCTAGGGCATATTTGCAACAGCTATAGCCTAAAAAGACACACCTTAGCGGAAAGCAAGTTAATGTGTGTTGTAGGGTCTAAGGTTGGGCCAACAAGCACATCCAAAAATAGAAAGAGATGTGTAGTTGGGTGTGACACCAAGGAGTCGTGTAATGGGTGTTTCAAGTTTGATAACTTTACTTGCAAGAAAATTGATAAGGTATGTGGCAGTTAAGAATGCTTCATCCTAAAATTTAAGTGGCATGGATGCATTGGCTAGCAATGCTAGTCCCATATCAGTTATGTGACTATGCTTTCTTCCAGTGGGTCCGTTTTGTTGGTGAGCATGGCAAGAGACATGATGTGAGATGCCAAGCTTTTAGAAAAAAGAGTTCAAGTTTTCATACTCACCACCATAGTCAGTTTGCATGGCAATGATTTGGACTTCAGTTTGCGTTCAACAAGAGGAAATTGATGAAGACTTGGAATACATCATACCGTTCCTTTAATAAGTAAATCCAAGTAAAATTACTATAATCATCAATAAAGCTTACATAATAGAAAAAATCTACCAGCTGAAGTAGGGGCTGGCCCCCATACATCTGAAATAGAGTTGTAGTGGGGCAGTAGATACACTGGTAAAAATAGGGTAAGGTAATTGATGATTTTTGGCTTGTTGACACAGATCACAAACTGACTCAACACTAGAGTCATAAGAGAGTTTATTTTTGCTAAGAACATATTTAACTATGACTGAAGATGGATGACCCAAACGACTGTGCCACCTTGATGATGATGGCTTGGTGACAATATTTGCTTGTTTATTTGATCATGAAGATGATTATGATATGAGTGGGTAGAGACCTCCCATGCACCATCCTCTAAGAATAATTCTCCATGTTGTCAAGTCCTTAACCAAGAAAATATAAGGATATAATTCTATAAGAACATTGTTATCAAGAGTGAATCGATGAACGGATACAAGATTTTTGGATGTTTGAGGAACATGCAAGATATCTTTCAAGTGCAAAATTTTCACGGGGTTTTTAACAGTTGAACTACAAATGTGTGTGATATCCATACCAGAACCGCTTGCCATGCGAATTTGGTCGCCTCCATTGTACTTCTCCCGCATCGTCAACTTGTCAAGTTCACATGTGATGTGGTTTGTTGCTGCACTATCGACATGCCAGTTGGTATGCACGCCATAGGAGACAACATGCGCCTCCTTTTCTTCTTGATCATTCTCTTCATAGCTCCACCAACAATGTAGCGACCGGACCTCAAACAGTCTGATCTCTGTGCATCAGTGTCATCCCTGGATCGGTAATGCTGACACGCACAGTACTTGAAGGATTTATAACAAAGTAGCAATCACACACTTATTACATCGAATGTCTCAAAAGAGAATTTATTACAATAAATATGGCTTAAGGCCATCTAATAACGATACCAGCGGAAGGCTTGGAAGATAAGCGAGTCCATCAACTCCAACGGTATCACTGAGTATAGAACCATGACCTAAAGACTCCTTACTCGTTGTATGAAAAGTCTGCAACATGAATGTTGCAGCCCGAAAACGGGTCAGCACATGGAGTATGCTGGCAATGTAACACATAGAGAGTAATGAATAGAATAATGCTATTCTACATGCATATATGGTTGGTGGAAAGCTCTATGGTTACAGTTTTGCATAAAGCCAGTTTTTCCCTACTGCAAAGGAATAAATTTTATTTAACTATCATGGTGGTTGTTAAACATTGAGAAGGGTACTCCAACTCAATCCCAATTAAGCATCATCATTAAACCCAACAAAATTAATTAAAGTAACATCATGAGATTCACATGAAAATCCAAGTACTATATACTCAAAACGCCCATAACCGGGGACACGGCTAACCACGATTAGTTTATACACTCTGTAGAGGTTTGCGCACTTTTCCCCGCAAGACTCGATCTCCTCCGCTTGATTTCTCGCACTACATGGTGTTTGAGAAACGAATGACCAAGACACAGTCTTTCAGAAGCATTAGCTCTCTACTTCAGGTAGACAGTACCAACCTACATCCCCTACATCTGCTAGTCAACCTCTTCAAGAGCTCACGCAACATAATAAACTATCTTAGAGCCCATAGTAGCTTGCAGCTGCACACGGAAGTTTCTAGCATGAATAATCTCATGATCCCTTTGAGCCTGGGTGGCGGTCAATAGGAGAATCACACGGTACCCCGGGATTTCAAAAAAAATACAAGCAACACTGGGTTCTCCTGGTGCCTCAATCCACCCAGATGTGAATTTAAGTTGCCACCTTAAGTAAACCTTTAATTAAACAATCTCACATCTGTCATGGATACACTCACCCAATCCATGTCTACTAGCATACCATAGCAACATAAGCAAACGTAGAAGTAACTCCCAAAGGTTTGATAAAGAACACGGGTAATAGGTTCTACCTCATCTACTTCCCAAAACCCACATATTAATTAGATCCTAACCATGCAATTGTTTGAGGATTGATATAATTCTATAAAACTGGTAGTAAATAGGTATGATCAAAGTGTTACTTGCCTTGCTGATGATCCGTGAAACCTAGGGATTCGAAGTAGCAAGCGGCGCACTCTGGGTACTCGATCGCAAACAAACAAGCATATAATAAGTACTCATTTAATGCACAGGTAAAACTCAAATAAGAGATCTAACCAGAAAGTTCATCTTAAGAACTCCGGTTTGCAAAAAGAATCAAATCAAACGAAGCAACGAAAGTCAAACGGCAAAAGAAACAAGCTTTGTTTACTAATCTGGACCTAAGTCAAATTTTACGGTAGCAAAAACTTGTTTGAGTAGGTTAAACGGAAAGAGGGTTTCGAGATAAAACTCTAGGCGCTTGAATCGCCTGATTCCGATAAACGAGCAAAAAGTTACACTAGAACAAAAATCGGATCAGAAATTGCGATCAGAAATAATCGTGGAAAATTTGAGAAAAAGAAAAACGGACGAACAGGCTAACGAACGAACGTTCGCCGTCTGTGGCTAAACCACGAAAACCGTTCGTTAAAACGAAAGTAGGACGAACGTTCGCTAAATAAACTAAACCTAAAAATAACCGATCTAAACAAAAAAACAAATGTGTTTTTTTTTAAAACGGGTGGTTAACCGGAGAAAACAAGGCGGCGGATCCGGTGGCTACCTCCGGCGGCGGCAGACTCCGGCGAGGGCGGTGGCAAGGCGGCGGGGTTCGGCAGGGACGGGCGGCGGTGCGGGCGGTGGCGTCGGGGCGGCGTGGATCGGGGCGGCGGCGGCGTTCGGCTGGGGCTTAGGTTCGGGGGCGGGGCTGGGGCGGCTCGGGCCTTCGGCCTTTAAAGGGGTCGGCCGGGCCGGAGTCCAGGACGGACACGGCCCGGTTAGGTCGGTTCGTTTTTAAAATAATTACGCGCAGAAAAACAAATAAAAGAAATACTAAACGGACTCCAAAAATCCCGAAATAAATTCCCACCGTTCTCTAAAATCGAGCCGGACAAGGTCAACATTTATTTGGGGCCTATATGTAATTCTGAAAAACCCACATTTTTCCTAATTCAAATAAAATAGTGATAAAACTCTGAAATAAAATCTCCTTTGATTTTATTATTTAATCCTCAATATTTCTTTATTTTTGGAAAGTCATTTTATTCTCTCTGTCATATTTTTATAATAGAAATCATTGAAGATAAAATAATTAAAATCAAATGATCCTATTTTCAGAATTTGAGAAAACTCAAATATGAAAATAACGAAATCCCCAACTCTCTCCGTGGGTCCTTGAGTTGCGTAGAATTTCTAGGGTCAAGCCAAAAATGCAATAAAATGTGATATGCAATGATGATCTAATGTATAACATTCCAAATTGAAATTTGGGATGTTACAAACCTACCCCCCTTAAGATGAATCTCTACCTCGACACTACTAGGAAAATGCCTACTAATGGCGCACCGGTTTTGCCTACTAATGGCGCACTACCGGTGCGCCATTACTATCACGCCACTAGTATTTTTTTACTAATGGTGCACCACGCAATGCGCCATTAGTATAGCCCATGGTGCGCCATTAGTACCTGATATACTAATGGCGCACCACATAGAAGTGCGCCATTAGTAACATTTTTTTTTCAAATTTTTTTCAAATTTTTTTTAATTTTTTTTTCGTTTTTTCTTAATCTCAGGTCAAATCACACTCCGTGGTCAAACTTCCCGAAAGGTCACCCATCCTCACACTAGTCCAACCCAAGCACCCTTAACTTCAGAGTTCTATCCAACCCCAGCAACAGCTCACTTCACAGGCACTTGTTGATATATCTAGCATATCAATCCTATTATACCTTGTTGATGTCTAGGACTTTGTTCATGTTCATGACTATGATGAAATTTTGAAAAATATTTCAAACTTCCCGGTCATATTACGTATCATTTTTTGAAAAACAATTCAAAAACAAATTCAAAACCATTTTTTTTCTATTACTAGTGGCGCACCACATCCATGGTACGCCACTAGTAAGTTTGAAATTTTTTGAATTTTTTTGCCTCTAGATCTTGAAAGCCCCGTAACTTTTTTCTATTAAATTCGGATGTAACTTTTCGAGTAGATGATTTTTCATATAAAAAACTTTTTAATCCGAGTTTGTATGCAAAAGTTATGGTCATTTTACAAATTTCCAGAGAGATTTTGCAAATAAAGTCGAAATTCATATTTGTAAATTTTCCCAACAACCAGACCACATATCACATGGGAAACTTATTTTATTTTATTTTTTGACATTTTTATCATTTTCTCTTATTTTATTTAAAACTGAAAAGGCGGTCCAGGGGGGTGCATTCGGGAACTTTTGGGCCAAGTTAGTAATGGCGCACCGTGGGGTGGTGCGCCATTACTAGTCAAACTAGTAATGGCGCACCACACCCACGGTGCGCTATTACTAGTTTTGAAAAGAAAAAAAGAAAAAAAATGAATTTTTTTTTGAAAAAAATTTGTATTTTTTTTTAATTTTTTTCGAAACTACTAATGGCGCACGATGGATGTGGTGCGCCATTACTATGTCAACTAGTAATGGCGCACCACTCCCACAATGCGCCATTAGTACTTTTTAAAAAATTAATATATTTTTTTTACTAATGGCGCACCATGGGATGTGGTGCGCCATTAGTATTTGCACACTAATGGCGCACCAACACATGGTGCACCATTAGTATTTAGTAATGGCGCACCACATGTACAGTGCGCCATTAGTGTCCATCCCATCAACAACCCTTTTCCTAGTAGTGCGAGATTCGGGTTGGCTAGAAAATAGATGAGGGTGGTCCTTCAGTAGATCTTCCTCTCGCTCCCAGGTGGGTTCATCTTCGGTATGGTGGCTCCACTGTACTTTGCAAAACTAGATAACCTTGTTGCGAGTGACTCGGCTAGCATACTCGAGAATCTTGAATGGTTTCTCCTCATAGGTCAAATCACTATCCAACTGAATCGCTTCCAGTGGCACTGTATCTCCCAATGGAATATCAGCCATCTCTGTGTGGCACTTCTTCAACTGGGAAACGTGGAACATATCGTGAACTCCTGACAATCCTTCAGGCAATTCCTACTTGTAAGCAACTTCTCCCATACGCTTCAAAACTTTGTATGGTCCTACAAATCGTGGCACTAACTTTCCCTTAACTGCAAAGCGCTTAACTCCTCGAAGTGGAGATACACGAAGATAAACTCTGTCTCTGACTTTGTAAATTGTCTCCGTGCATTTAGAATCTACATAGCTCTTCTACCTAGCTGGGCTACCTTGAGTCTATCGCGAATCAATTTCACCTTCCCCTCAGACTCTTTAATTAAGTCTTGTCCAAAAAACTGATTGTCTCCAACTTTGTCCCACAACAACGGTGTCCTGCACCTCCTTCCATACAAGGCTTCGAAAGGGGCCATCTTCAAATTGGATTGATAACTGTTGTTGTAAGACAACTCCGCATATGGAAAATTGTCGTCCTAACTAGATCCATAATCTAGCGCACAGGCTCTCAGCATGTCCTCCAGAATCTGATTGACTCTCTCGAACTGTCCATCAGTCTGCGGATGAAAGGTTGTACTGAACTCTAGCCTGGTACCCAAAGTTTCATATAACTGATTCCAGAACCTTGAGGTAAACAGGGTTCCTCTATCTGATACAATGCTGCTCGGAACTCCATGCAGACATACGATCCTGGTCATGTATATCTTTGCCAACTTAGCACTGGTGTAATGGTCTTCACTGGGATGAAATGAGCTACCTTCGTCAGACGATCGACTACAACCCATATCGAGTCATAGCCTGACCGAGTCCTGGGTAATCTAGTGATAAAATCCATGCCTAGCTTATCCCACTTCCATTCGGGTATTGACAATGGGTGTAGCAATCCTGCTGGCTTCTGATGCTCTGCCTTCACTCTCTGACATGCAGCACAAATTGCTACATACTCCGCAATATCCTTCTTCATTCCGGTCCACCAGAAAGTGTCCTTCAAATCCAAATACATCTTGGTATTTCCTGGGTGAATCGAGTATGGTGAATCATGGGCCTTCTGCAGAATCAACTTCCTGATCTCCGGGTCATTAGGCACATAAACGCGGTCCTCAAACCATAAGGTATCATGCTCATCCTCATGAAAACCTTTAGCTTTTCCTTTGCTCATTTTCTCCTTTATCCCAGCAATCTCCTTGCCGGTCTTCTGAGCTTCTCTGATCTTATCCATCAAAGTAGATTGAATCTCCAATGCTGCTACATAGCCTCTAAGAACTATCTCCAAACATAGCTCGTGAACATCCTTAGCTAACTCCTTTGGTAACTCTCGGTCATGAGCGTATTGACATGGCTCTTGCGGCTCAACACATCGGCTACTACGTTAGCCTTTCCGGGGTGATAATGCAATCTCATATCATAATCCTTGATGAGCTCCAACCATCTCCTTTGCCTGAGTTTCAGCTCCTTCTGCGTGAAGATGTACTTTAAACTCTTGTGATCCGTGTACACCTCACAATGGTTTCCAATGAGAAAATGTCTCCATGTCTTCAATGCATGCACTATGGCTGCTAACTCCAAATCATGCGTAGCATAATTCAACTCATGGGGCTTAAGCTGTCGTGAGGCATACAAAACAACTCTTCCCTCCTGCATAAGCACTGCTCCAAGTCCTCGACGAGAAGCTTCACAATATACTTCATAATCCTTGCGCTGATCTGGCAGAATCGACACTGGTGATGTAACCAAACGTTTCTTCAACTCCTGGAAACTGGCCTCACATTCCTCAGTCCATTTGAACTCGGTGTCCTTCTTCAACAACTCCGTCATGGGCTTCGCAATCTTCGAAAATTCTCAATGAACCTCCGGTAGTATCCTACGAGTCCAAGAAAACTCCGGATCTCTCCAAATGATGTGGGTGCTTCCCAGTTTGTCACAGTGACAACTTTGGTGGGGTCTACTGTTATTCCTTCTCCGGATATAACATGTCCGAGAAATCCAACTTCCTTCAACCAAAACTCACATTTGCTGAACTTGGCATATAACTAATGTTCTCTGAGCTTCTCGAGTACCAAACGCAAATGCTCCTTATGCTCCTCTTCATTCTTTGAGTAGAGCAAAATATCATCAATGAACACCATGACGAACTTATCCAGAAACTCCATAAACACCTTGTTCATCATGTTCATGAAATAGGCAGGTGCGTTAGTCAGACCAAATGACATAACGGTATACTCATACAACCCATACCTGGTGGTAAAGGCCGTCTAAGGTATATCCTACTCTCGAATCTTCAACTGGTGGTATCCTAATCGCAGATCAATCTTGGAAAATACCTTAGCTCCTTGCAATCGGTCAAATAAATCATTGATCATCGACAACGGGTACTTGTTCTTGATTGTCACTTCATTCAATCCTCGATAATGAACAACCATTCTCAGTGATCCATCCTTCTTCTCCACTAGAAGCACCGGCGATCCCCAAGGTGACGAACTTGGGCGAATATAGCCTTTATCCAGTAACTCCTTAATCTGCTTCTTAATTTCCTCCAAATCTTTTGCGGGCATCCTGTACGGTCTCTTAGATATTGGCCCTGTGCCTGGCAAAATCTCAATCCAAAACTCAATGTCTCTATCCGGTGGCATGCCTGGCAACTCTTCTGGAAATATGTCAGGAAAATCCTTCACCACTGGTACTTCCTCCTGTACAACTCCTGATAAGGAATTTACTTGAGTCCTCTTCGGCACATGCTGGGATACATACTTGATCCTTCTTCCTTCTGGCGTGGTAAGAAAAATCGACTTACTGGCGCGTCCAATGTTCCCTCCATACTTAGTTAACCAATCCATGCCTAATATCACATCCAGTCCTTGTGATTCCAATACAATTAGGTGTGAGGGGAACACATAGTTACCAATCCTTAATGGTAACCGATCACACCAAAGACTAGCCATATACTTTGCTCCTGGCGAGGTTACTAACATGTGTGACCTAAGGACTTGGGTTGGCAAGTTATACTTATCCACAAATCCCCTTGATATGTATGAATGCAATGCACCAGTATCAAAAAGAATGATTGCAGTAAATGACTTAACCAAAAACATACCTATTACTGCATCTGGCAGGGCTTCAACCTCCTCCACGCTAACGTGGTTCACCTGTCCTTTGTTGGAAGGGTTGGGCTTCTTCCTAGAGCTTCCATTGCCATTTCCATTCTTTGCCTCAGGACATTTAGTGGCATAATGACCAGTCTTCTGGCATTTGTAACAGGTGATGTGGCTTAGATCCATCTTGGCTGGTGTTGATGGGTTGGTACGGTTCTGTCCGTTGCTTCCTCCATTCCCATTACCATTCTTGGGGCCGCTATGATTGTGCGAACTTCCTCCTCCATGAGTATGCTGAAAATATCCTCCCGAGTTTGAGGTAAAATGAGGCTTCTGCTGAGCTCCGGAATTGTACTTTCCTTGTCCATACTTCCTCTTGCGGCTGTCAATCTGTTGTTGCTTCCCTTCAATCATGAGAGCTCATTCTACCAACTCCTGGTAGTTGTTAAAGGTTGCTACCATCAACTGCATGCTCAGCTCATCATTCAATCCTTCTAGAAACTTCTCCTGCTTAGCTGCATCCGTAGCAACATCATCTGGAGCATAACGTGCTGGCCTACTAAAGTCATCCACATACTGGCCAACTGTACGTCCTCCTTGGCGCAAGTTGTGAAACTCACGCTTCTTCATGGTCATAGCTCCTGCTGAAACATAAGCAGTACGGAAATCCTGCTGAAACTGATCCCATGTGACGGTGTCAATGGGACAAGTGGCTGTGAAATTCTCCCACCATGCTGCGGGTCCATCAAGCTAATGTGTGGCAAAGCGCACCTTCTCCGCATTTGTGCATCCTACAGTGGTCAACTCTCTTCCCATCTTGCGGAGCCAATCATCTGCAACTATCGGCTCGGTGCTACTTGAAAACACTGACGGATTCAGCCTCAAGAAACGGGCTAAGTAATCAACAGGTGGTGGTGGTGGGTTGTTGTTGTTGCTGTTGTTGTTCCCTTGATTCTGATTCTGAACTAGAATTCTCCTGCTGGATCAACTCGGTGATCTCCGGTGGGAAAACAAATCCATTGTCACGTCTCGGAGGCATCTGAGGGTTTAGAAAAGATTAAAAAATAGAATAGAATGAGGTCTAGAGGAAAAACACTACCCATATGCACATGAGACAATCACAATCAATATCACTTCAATCAATTCAAACAAGGGCATACAACGGTCTAACTATCGTTACAAAGAGTGCTCGTGGGGGAATACTACTACTGTTATGGTGGTCGACTAGAAAAAATGATCGGTCAAAGACTCGATGATATCTGCTCCAACTTCATCAACAAAGTCATCATCGCTATCGTCTGGGTCCGAGTCGGTGTCGTCGATGATGATGTAGTTCTCATCGTCTTCTCCTCCAGTCGCGGGATATCCCATGAATATTTTTAGCTTCTTCTTCAAATCTTCATTCTTCTCCATGAGCGTTGCTATTTCCTCCTCATGTCCATCGCGTGTAGACTTAAGTTCTTCCTCCAGCTCCGTGATCTTGGTCATAGCCTTCTTCAGATCAATCATGCCTGCGCACATCTGGTTCTCCTTGGGACGAATGTGCTGGTTTAACTCCTGGATGAAAGATGCAATTGATCTATCCTTCCTGGTGCTGATCATCTCCCATTGCTCATCTCGGCACCCACAAATCTGGTAGATAGTATCCTTGAGATCCTTGTGGTAAACTTCTCCAATGCGTCCCATGGGATGTGGGCTGCCATGCTCTTTCCTAGACTCCAGGTTGGTGCATCAAAGGAAAACTCTATGGGCTCAGTGACGGGCATGAACGTTCTTCCTGGAACTTGAACTTGAATCATCCAACGCTCCTCTTCTGGTAAAGTGGCGATGTAGGTCCCAGTGAATCTTGGCACTCCGATGTTCAGGTACTTTGTGACCTCCTTCAAGTGGCATCCAAAGGGTGTATCTTCATCCGATTGTGTAAACTTTTTCCTTGCATCTGCCATCCTAAAAGAGTAGAAAAGACGAGAAGTCAAAAATGAGAAGAGAGAGTAGTGATCTAGGGCTTTAGCTTAGTGGTCGTGTCCTACACTCAGCGTGTGCTCTGATACCATCTTGTAGCGACCAGACCTCAAACAGTCTGATCTATGTGGATCAGTGTCATCCCTGGATCTGTAATGCTGACACACACAATACTTGAAGGATTTATGAAAGAGTAGAAATCACACACTTATTACATCAAATGTCTCAAAAGAGAACTTATTACAATAAATATGGCTTAAGGCCATCTAATAACGATAACAGCGGAAGGCTTGGAAGATAAGCGAGTCCATCAACTCCAATGGCATCACTGAGTATAGAACCACGACCTAAAGACTCCTTACTCATCGTCTGAAAAGTCTGGAACATGAACGTTGCAGCCCGAAAACGGGTCAGCACATGGAATAAGCTGGCAATGTAACACATAGAGAGTAATGAACAGAATAATGCTATTCTACATGCATATATGGCTGGTGGAAAGCTCTATGGTTACAGTTTTGCATAAAGCCAGTTTTTCCCTACTACAAAGGAATAATTTTATTTAACTATCATGGTGGTTGTTAAACATTGAGAATGGTACTCCAACTCAATCCCAATTAAGCATCATCATTAAACCTGACAAAATTAATCAAATTAACATAATGAGATTCACATGAAAATCCAAGTACGAGATACTAAAAATGTCCATAACCGGGGACACGGCTAACCATGATTAGTTTATACACTCTGCAGAGGTTTGCGCACGTTTCCCCACAAGTCTCGATCTCCTCCGCTTGATTTCTCGCACTACATGGTGTTTGAGAAACGGATGAGCGAGACACAGTCTTTCAGAAGTATTAACTCTCTACTCCGGGTAGACAGTACCAACCTACATCCCCTACATCTGCTAGTCTACCTCTTCAAGGGCTCGCGCAATATACTCAACTATGCTAGAGCCCATACTAGCTTGCGGCTGCACACGGAAGTTTCTAGCATGAATAATCTCATGATCCCTTTGAGCCTGGATGGCGGTCCATAGGAGAATAACATGGTACCCCGGGATTTCAAAAAAATACAGGCAGCACTGGGTTCTCCAGGTGCCTCAATCCACCCAGATGTGAATTTAAGTTGCCACCTTAAGTAAACCACAAATTAAACAATCTCAGATCTATCATGGATACACTCACCCAATCCACGTCTACTAGCATAGCATAGCAACATAAGCAAACGTAGAAGTAACTCCCAAAGGTTTGATAAATAAAACAGGTAATAGGTTCTACCTCATCTACTTCCCAAAACCCACATATTAATTAGATCCTAACCATGCAATTTTTTGAGGATTGATCTAATGCAATAAAACTGGTAGTAAAGAGGTATGATCAAAGTGTTACTTGCCTTGCTGATGATCCGTGAAACCTAGGGATTCGAAGTAGCAAGCGGCGCACTCTGGGTACTCTATCGTAAACAAACAAGCATACAATAAGTACTCATCTAATCCACAGGTAAAACTCAAATAAGAGATCTAACCAGAAAGTTCATCTTAAGAACTCCGGTTTGCAAAAGAATCAAATCAAACGAAGCAACGAAAGTCAAACGGCGAAAGAAACAAGCTTCATTTACTAATCTGGACCTAAGTCAAATTTTACAGTAGCAAAAACTTGTTTTAGTAGGTTAAACAGAAAGAGGGTTTCGAGACGAAACTCTAGGCGCTTGAATCACCTGATTCCGATAAGTGATTGAAAAGTTACACTATAACGAAAGTCGTATCAGAAATCGCGATCAGAAATAATCGCGGAAAATCCGAGAGAAAGAAAAACAGACGAACAGGCTAACGAACAAGTGTTCGCTGTCTGCGGCTAAATGATGAAAACCGTTCGATAAAACGAACGTACGGATGAACGTCCACTAAATAAACTAAACAGGAGAAACACCCGATCTAAATAAAAAAACAACCACAGTTGTTTTTTTAAACCGAGTGGTTAACCGGCAAAAACCGGCGGCGGGTCCGGTGGCTACCTCCGGCGGCGGCGGACTCCGGCGAGGGCGGCGGCGAGGCGGCGGGATTCGGCGGGGACGGGCGACGGTGCGGGCGGTGGCGTCGGGGCAGCGCGGACCGGGGCGGCGACGGCGTCTCCAGCGGCGGCGGCGGCGGCACTCGGCGGCGGTGGCGGCAGCGTCGGCGGTGGCGTCGGCGGCATTCGGCTGGGGCTAGGGTTCGGGGGTGGGGTTGGGGCGGCTCGGGCCTTCGGCCTTTAAAGGGTCCAGCCGGATCGGAGGCCAGGACGGACACGGCCCGGTTAGGCCGGTTGTTTTTTTTAAAATAATTACGCACAGAAAAACAAGTAAAAGATATACTAAACGGACTCCAAAAATCCGGAAATAAATTTTCCCCGTCCTCTAAAATCGAGCCGGACAAGATGAACATTTATTTTGGGCCTAAATGCAATTTTGAAAAACGCGCATTTTTCCTAATTCAAATAAAATAGCGATAAAACTCCGAAATAAAATCTTATTTGATTTTATTATTAAATCCTCAATATTTATTTATTTTGGGAAAGTCATTTTATTCCCTTTCTCATATTTTTATAATAGAAATAATTGAAGGTAAAATAATTAAAATCAAATGATCCTATTTTCAAAATTTGAGAAAACTCAAATATGAAAATAACGAAATCCCCAACTCTCTCCGTGGATCCTTGAGTTGCGTAGAATTTCTAGGATCAAGCCAAAATGCAATAAAATATGATATGCAATGATCTAATGTATAACATTACAAATTGAAAATTTGGGATGTTACAAGCAAACAAGTGTACCCCCTAGATGATGCTTGTAGTATATATGACATTCAGGATAGTCGTGATAGTCGTGCTACTGTTCACGCGCCTACTATTGTTGTTGCTGTCGAGGGCGTCCCCTGAAGCCGCCGCCTCCACTTGTAGGAGAGGGCTGGCAGTCACCGCGGTCACTATGGCCGCGTCCCCTTCCTGCTCGCCCGTGATGAGACCCACCGCGGGACTGGCCACGCCTCTGTAGACCACATATGCAGATCTGTGAAACCCGCCTGAAGACGAGGCGCCTAGCATCTCCATCCTTTGATCAAAGGCAGAGATTTCAGCAAAGATATCGTCGGCTGTGATGGTATTCTTGACAGCGCCGACCGCCGCCACCACAGAGTTTTAGTCGCGGTCTAGACCTGCAAGGATGTAGTCCACCATCTCTGGATCAGAGACGGGACGACAGCAGCAGCTAGTTCACCCCAAGGCTCTTCATCTTCGCCATGTACGCCGAGCTAGACATGGTGCCCTTCTTGGTGTTGGCGATCACAATTCTCAGATTGGTAATCCGAAACTGCGATTGTGAGGCAAAGAGATTTGTAACCGTTGTCCAGAGCTCGAAGGTGGAATCCTTCCTGACGACCTGCACAAAGATCTCTGGAGACATGGAATTAAGTAGATATGAGAGGACATGCTGATCTTTGGTGATCCAGGGCCCGTACAGAATGTGCGGCTCTAGGGCCATGCTCTTGTCTGCCTTCATGACCTCCACCATCCTGGGCGGAGCGGCGTCGAAGTTGTCCAGGACCTAGTTGCCTGTGCACCTCACACGGCTGGAAGAACCTGTGTCTTCCAGAGGATGAAATTTCCTCTTGCAAGCTTCCCAGATGGCGGCGAACCAAGGTTAAGGGCGACGCCGACTGAGGAAGTCATGGAGACGATGATATGTGTTCTAGGGTTTTCGTTTGTGGCTAGATGTATAAGAAGAGGTGGCTCTGATGACCATGTAAGATCATAAGCGTTCCTACTCCCTTGAGGGGAGCCGCGCTGTTGTATATATTGATGTGGGCAGGAGCCTTGCCTTGGCGTACAAGATGAGTTACAA
Organism: Triticum aestivum; assembly: GCF_018294505.1. Lineage (NCBI taxonomy): Eukaryota > Viridiplantae > Streptophyta > Magnoliopsida > Poales > Poaceae > Triticum > Triticum aestivum. Next base: position 95,209,851 of record NC_057810.1, read on the forward strand.
GAGTTTGAAAAAGAATAAGGGATAAGGAAGGAGGTTGAGATTACAACACAATATTCTTTAACAATTGGGAGTCCAGAAAGGCGTATAGGCTGGCCGGATTCTGCTTCAGGTATGGTTCCGGCGAGGTGGTGCGGTGGCAGCGGGCCACGGCGGATGTGTTGTTCTCCGGCGAGGTGGCGGGGCGGTGGTTGGTTTTGGGGAAAAGACCGCGAGGTGAAGGAGGAGAGGGGAAGGGAACAGAGGTTATATCGAAGTGGGCCTGTAAGATAAACGTCTCCCTTGGACCGCAGTTTAGTACCATTCTCCCTTCTAAAAGGAACAATTTTCTGTTCTCTCTCTGTTATCTCTAAAAAAGTATGATTCTAAAAAAAACTCTAAAAAAATATTGCACCCTACAAATTATGATGCATGTTTAGTTTGAAATAATTATGGTGCATGTTTAATTTTGAACCCAAACTTCATGAATCTCAAGTCTCAACATTATTTAATTCACCTCATCTACTCCAATCAGCGTGATTTTGGCCGTGTGACATCTTAGCATCGTTCATATTTGGTAAATTAGATTAGATTTCTTTGAACAAATAAACATGCTTTTTACAGTGCATCTAGATATTTTTCAAAAACAAAAAAATGGTCATATTGAGAATGGACAAATAGACATCCTTTTTACAGTGATTTTGGCCGTGTACGTCTTAGCATGGGGCGAAGGTGACTTTCCGTGTACGTCTTACAGTGATTGCACCCATAGAATTTAAAAAAGGACGGTATTGTCATATTGAGAATCAAAGTTAGAGCCGGGGTCAGATAAAGGAGTATCAAATTCTCAAGGCCATAAAAGGAAGCATTTTGTTTACCAATGTCAAATAGGGAACATGGATTGTTCTCTATAATAATCATGTTCAATTCTATCAACTTGCTGTTCAACTTAAACTCATTCTTTCGACTAAACCGACCCATATATGGGGCGGTCTAATTGGCAAGTGCACATGTGTGTGGCTAAATTTCGACCGGGTAATCTTCTACGTCTACATAGTTAGTCCCACTAACTTATTTCTTTCAAAATGCAAGTATGTCACGTCATTGTGCGACATGCATGGAAAAAAGACTCATCTTAACATGCAACCATGCATATAAAGAAGTCCACCTCAACATGCAAACATGCATGTGTGTGTTTACTTTGAATAATTTTTAAAACCCAATATATTTCTAAAACATAAATATTTATAAAAAATTGAACAAAATTTTGATATAGGAACATTTTTTAAAATTCAAAATAATTTTTAAAATCTCAAATATTTTGGAATTCGTAAACATTTTATGAAAGTACGAACATTTTTTGAATTTATGAACAAAATAAAACAAAAGCATATTCGAAAAAAATTCACCAACTTGGAAAGAATTTCAAAAAAGTTCCAAGCAAAGATTTGAAATTCAAAACATTTTGTAAAAACACTTAAAAAAAGAAAAGAACAAGAAAAAAAGAATCAGAAAAGGGGGGGAAAGAACAAACTGAGAAGCTAGAAATCCAGGAAAAACGGTTAGGAACTGACTTGAAGGTTACCTAAGCCGGTGAACCTTCCAGAAGGTTCCCATAACCAGATTCCTAAGAATGCAAGGCTCATAGCTAAAATGGATCCGCTCATCTCACTCGATCGATCGCCGTCGTGCGATAATACTACACATGGGCAAAAGCAACAACTAGAAGAAATATGTCAACTTGCGACCATCACTATTGGTCGCTGAATGGTCATTGTTTTTCATTTGCGACCTTTTTATGACCAAAAACAATGGGTCAAAAGCTGACTGTCTTTAATAAAACTTAACGACCTTCCCTGTGATATGGTTGTTGAAGGCAAAAACCAAAACAAAAGGTCGTTGGTCCTGGTTGTCTGTCCAGGCCACGTCGGATCCAACGTGGCAAGCAGACGTGGAAAATTTGCGACCAAATGAAAAGATCGTTGATTGGAATCAGCCGGTCCAGTTCGATCGTTTATATGGGTCAAGCCCAGTAATTCAGCCCATTAAATATATTTTTCCTTGTTAATCTTTGTAAGCTACATGGGCAAAGCCTAGGAATTCGGCCTTTTTATTTTTATGGAATTTGACATTCAAGTTCTTGTTGGGCCTCGGCATTTAACGGCCCAATATTTTTTATGGCCCTCGCCCTTTTACAGTTCTTTTTGGCAACCAGAATACAAAAATGAAAGGACGCGCAGGGGACTCGGTGCCCTGCACTTGCGTGCCCCAAATCCGCTCGCTTACATTGTGTGATTCTCAGCATTTTACTCGCAACAGTTCAGATCTGATTTGCTACTATACCTTATCTTCGTTCGCGACATATAAATCAGCTAGAGTTTTCCACAACATTATTCGATACGGAAGTGTAACTGTGTAAGTATAGTATACTCCTATATATGATCAACTAAGTGTCATACATCAAGCATCTACTCGGAGTATCTTTTTTACATGCAAATCATCACGCTATAGTGGCATGCATCATAGTGATGCAAAGCTAGGGATTTCAACCTCCTTTCCGAAAAAAGAAGATAACTACGAAAAACGATCATATATATCTTCAAGGTCATCTTGCCTAATCGGGTATGTGTGCTGTTCAGGAGCACGTGTAGGAGTCTGTATAGGTCTAAACGTGATCGGTATTGTACGGACCGGTCTAGTCGTCTAGACTACGCTACTAGTAGTAGATTAGGTAGTTGGTTATTCGCTATCCAAGCAAGTCCGTATTGGTTCGTTATAAACTTATAATCGGGTCCTGGTCTGTTTTGGTTACGGACTTAGGTGTCCGGCTAGGCTGCTAACCAGGGGTCCGTGCGTGTATATATACCTGCACTATGGCGTGAGATTATACCGTGAGTCTGATTTTGATAGGAAAGAAAGAAATAGAGGGCCAACGTTTGTTGCGGGCGTCTATTATTCGAGCTTAATTTGTCCGGCATGGCACTCGCTGGCGCATCTCTCGTCGCTGATGGCATGTTGTGCGCCTCCACCAAGTTGGCCGTCGACTCTGGCGCCGACAGCGGGTACCACCTGCTCATTGTTGAAGGCTACTCGCGCACCAAAGAGACGACTCCCAACGGCGAGTGGATCGAGTCTCGTCCATTCATTGTTGGTGGCCGTCGCTGGACCATCGACTACAGCCCTAATGGCGATAACTCGCAAGATGAAGAATTTATATCGGTTTTCCTTGTCCTTGATGACGATATCAAGCAGAGCGTGGAGGTTCAGTATGCCTTCAGTTTCATCGACCAGCCTGAGTTGCGGGTGCCAAAGCACATACGCCAAAGTGAACCAGTCTGCTTCTACAAGTGTTGTGATGTTCATGGCCAGTTTAGATTCGTGAAAAGGGAGGTTTTTGAAAGATCAAAGCATCTCAAGGACGACCGCTTGGTCCTCCGGTGTGACCTTGTTGTCCTCAAGTCGGATGGGAATACCAAGGATCAGGGTGCCGACACCAGCGCTCTTCCGTTCAATGAACTGTCACCACCGTGCGACTTGCAGAGCCATTTTGGCGATCTCCTCCTGAGCAAGGAGGGTGCTGACATTACGTTTGAGGTTGGCGGCGAGAAGTTTGCTGCACACCAGTGCGTGCTTGCAGCCCGATCCTCCAGCTTCAAAGCACAGCTCTTTGGTGCCATGAATGAATCGAGTGTCGTCAAGATAAGTGACATGACAGCAGACGTCTTCGCGAGCTTGCTGACTTACATCTACACTGATGCAGTTCCTGAATTTGTTGACATGGAAGCATACGATGGCCATGAAATTATATATGCACCTCGGCTGCTGCAGTTCCTTGAAGCTGCGGAAAGATATGATCTCCAGAGGCTCAAATCGATCTGTGAACAGAAGTTAGCCAGTTTCATATGCGCAAAAACTGTGGCAGACATCATTGCCGTGGCTGAGCGGAGACAGTGCTACTGGTTGAAGGAGGCCTGCTTGGAGTTCATCAAAGCTGAGGCCTGCTTGGAGCAGGTTACCAGGACCCGCAGCCCCTGCTTTCTCAAGGGCCTGCTCTCCAAGTTTTGTTTGCTGACGAAGTTCTAAACCATTGCTTCGTGATTCGTATGCATATTATTTATTATCTTCTAAAAAGGTTAATATTCGCTGATGTAAAAGACATAGTATTGAGTTGATCATCCAATAGCTACTACCACCCTACTGTTCCAAATTTGTACTGAATATTGAATTGCAGCAAACTAATAAAAATTTCTATGTGCTTATATTATGTTGCTTGTATTTGATCATGCATCTGGCTTCGGGTTGAAATGCTGAGCTGAAAAAGGTTAATATATGCTGTTGTAAAAGACATAGTATTGTGTTGATCATCCAATAGCTACTACTAGTCTACTGCCACTACTGTTCAAAATTTGTCTGAATATTGAAATGCAGCAAGCTAATATATTATGTATGTGCTTATCTTGCTTTCATTTGATCCGCATGGCTTCGGGTTGACATGTGAAGCTGAAATTTATTGTGTTGGGTGCATCCATGAATGACCTTCTACCGACACGTCCAAATTCGCTAGCATATGCTCCCTTCTCCGATCCGACTCAGGCTGCATGAAGATACGAACATCCTAAACAAATCTTGTGGACTACCAAAGCACCGTCCACACATTTTATTCCAGATGGCTACCGACTTCTTATATTCGATAAAAAGTGCTTTTATTAACTCAAAATATAGTGTCAAAGAGATACAAAGCATAATAAGCTGACACCCAAACTTTAGCATAGCTAAAATGTACATACACACAAAGGAACCGCCTAAGAAAGTATATAAAAAAACAAGTTGTCACCCAGATGAATTCGAAACTATGTCAATGTCGACGGTGAGTGTGGACCGTTCTAGAAATTATGTTGTCATCCATATTGGGTAAAAACCTTCCTGGCCAACACCACCTTCAACAACCAATGGTACTCCGTTCGGCGTTGCGTAGACGATATACGAAGCCAGTGTGTACAACGGTAAATAACCTGAATAGGAGAAGAAGTTTTGCCACTAAAAACACATTATTCCTATATATATAAGCAAGGCGACCATTGTAAGGTAGACGCCCACATGTATTATATAGCATACTAAACATATTTGATATTCCATCAAGATAGTGACGATATATATTATAGATTGGCAACACTTATGGGCGGATACAAACTGGACGATATTTGGACGATTGACCATATATGGAACGCACAAACTTGCATGAAAGAAGAGGTGTTTGATTATCTTATCATGAGTACAAAAATGACACTTCTTGCTTTCTTAGTTGCGTCGAGTGAGATTATCTTTTGTTAGCAAAACTCCTCTCCGAAGATACCACATGAGAATCTTAACTTTTAGTGAAATCTTTAATTTCCAGATTAGTTTATTATTGTCCACTGGAATATTTGAGTGCGTGAGTGCATGGTAATAGAGTCAACTGTGAAGGACCAGATGTAGTGAGTTCCAACCAAACACATCTCGCGCTTGTGTCAAGTTAATCGAAACCAAATGGGGTAGAAGATGTAGCCATGATGCAAGGGTGGGGCAAATCAAATCCTCCTAAATGATACACCTCGCAGGGAGGAGCTAAACACGTGTGCAAGCGTACCATTCTTATCATGTTCAATTCACAACAAGGCTAGATACTGTTTGCGGAGAGTGGCGCTTCCTAGCCACTTGTCCTTCTAGAAACGTATCTTGGAGCCGTCCTTTATCGTTAATGATCCAAAGTAGAAAAGATGTTTCTTTACCACCATTAGACAAGCCCAAAAATGTTTTTTAAAGGAGGATCACCCCCGGTCTTTGCATCTGGTTGATGCATGCAGCCATTTTATTAATTATTGACAAAGGCCTTACAAAGTGGTACATCAGGTAGTACTACCTGAAGCCATCATCCTAGCAACAATTGTCGCTACTTCTATCCACCTGATGAAGGGGTGCTGATAGTCCAAGCCTAATACCAAACAGACATCGCACAAATGCCTAACATCTAAAGCCAGAGGCCCCAACCAAGCCACGTACCGGATTTGGGGCACAAGCTGGTCCGGCGCACTCTCTGTGTTGTCGCCGCCATCTTCCATCAACCCATCCTCAGAGCAGAAACTAGTGCACAGACTTTGCCATACCTCTCGGCCATCGACGCCACCATGACGCCAGACAGCATCCTCGTCATGCACGAGTCCATCTCCGCGCATCGGACGCCAAATCTCGACAGCGCCATGCCGCCAAGATCCGCCGCCCTCAATATGTGACATGAAGCACCGCTCCACCAAAGAATTTGTCCTCTGGTCCCTCGATCATGTGTGTACCTCCAAGAATGACGCCCCCAATGGGGGGAACGACATCAGAGCGCCACTGTCATCCGATCATCCGATCTAGGGTTTTCCCTGGAGGTAGCAGAGAATGGCCTTGAACTTCTCCACGGCGATGCCTTCAAGAAGAGAACGACACAGATAGCGCCGCCACCGCCGGCCTTGGTAGTAGCTGAAAGCAAGTTTTCACCGAGATCTGTTCGAAGGAATCCAACTCTCGTGCATGGGCCACCGCCACCACCAGCACCACCAGGCCGAGCACACGTCGCTGCCAGCACCTCCATGGTGCCCAAAGTTAGCGAGACTCGCCGCCACCATGCCTGACAGGCAGCCACAGCCAGGCCCGAGCCACCCTGATCCAATCTGGGGTCAAGACCCGTAGGATGCAGCCGCTGTGTAGGTGGCACCACCGGACGGTTAACAATATGCCCAAAAATGTGAGTCACGAGGTTTTCAATATGCCCGGGACATCGTTTTTTGGCCTAGATACTTATTATTGCGCAATAGAGTTTGCCAAACACCATTCTTAGTAAGTAGCTTGAACAACCATTACCGAGTAAGGTGTTATTGTTTGCACTGGAGGTCATGAAAACCTAAAGTCCTAGATCTTACGGTGGGTAAACCATGCATGCTACATTTGGTTAGCTTTATCCTTTTCTTTTCACTGCCTTTTTGCCAAAAGTATCTGGATGTGAAGTAATTCAGTATTTGCATAACCCCTTTGGAGAGTTTGAAAAATGCTTGCTCGTCAGGAGTTGGTGGATTATTCTAAATACTGAGCCTGGGACTCTGTTGTTTGATATTCTTAAACCTAAATATTTTCCAAATTGTAGCCCTGTGTTTGCTCCTTCCACTGGTGGGTCTCAATTCTGGCGTGATTTGGTTAAAGATAGAGATGAGTATCGTGTCCATGTTAAACTTGTTGTTGGTAATGGAGATTCCATTTGTTTTTGGCTTGATTGGTGGTATGGTGACTCACCTCTTTGCTCTTATTTTTCGGTTTTGTTCTCCTACTGTTCTAACCTTGGGATCTCCATCTCAAACCTTTCTCGTAGTAACTGGGACCTGGATCTCTGGCATGTGCTCTCTCTGAGTTGGCGGATTGGCATCGACTTGCTGCTATCTTCCATTTGCTCTCGGAGTCTGCCGACACGGTGACTTGGGCTCATTCTTCTTCTAGGCATTTTCCTGTCAAGTCTCTTTATTCTAGGTTGATCCTGGGATCTCCCACTTCTATGTTTAAATATGTGTGGCGTGCTATGGTTCAATTGAATGTGGCAAGCTATTCGTGGTAGATGTCCTGCGGTTGATCAAATTCGTAAACGTAATTGCACAGGGTCTGATCTGTGTGCTTTATGTGCTGCTCGTGAAGATGACAAACATATTTTCTTCAACTGTGACTTGGCTAATTAGTTTTGGTGTTGCATTCAGTCGTGGCTGGATGTCAACTGGTGCCCCTCCTCCTTCGGTGACCTTCGCTTGTTATCATCCTATTTGTTGGGACAGAAGATATGTTTGTTCTGATTTGGTTTTTCTGCTACGTGTTGGGACTTATGGACCACCAAAAATAAGTTTACTATTGATCATATCTTCCCCAAAAAAACCTGCTGATTGTCTATTTAAATTGTTATATTTCCTTTATAAGTAGAAATTATTGATTAGGGAGGCTGATCGCGGTGCAATGGAGATGTTGATCTTGCATGTGTCGTTCGATGATGACTTCCCTCCAACTGCTCCCACCTGAAGTGTGTGTCTTTTGCTAGATGGTTTTGCTTGTTTCTGCCTTTTGGAAACAGGTAGTGGGCATGCGTGTTGGTAACCATAGTAGGTTTTTTTCCTACGTATCAAGGTCTTGGATCACTATGAAGATGCATACAAGGTTTGATCGGGTTGTTACCAATTTTGAGTTGCAACAAAAGAAGAGTTGGTGTAGATCGTTGATGAAGTCCCTCGAACCGTTCATGAACGATACCTCAAACTGAAAACCGGAAGCACGACCTCTCTATGGATTGCACGTGTACAGGCTTCACGATCCAACAGCGCTTCACCATCCAAAGCTTTGCGGCCCCAGAGAACTAGAGGTGGGAGAAGAGAACCTCACAGGACTTCACTATTATTGAGGACTAGAGAAAACTATAACTATGCCAAGTCTAGATCAAGTCTATAAGAAGAACTAGAACATGAGAGAACTAGGGGGTCACCCGGAACCAACGGGACTTATGTCTCTAGAGGGGGCTCCCCTCACATATATATGTAGGCGGAGGTGTGAGAAACGTAGCATGCAACTTTTTTAAAAAATTATACGCTCACACAAGATCTATCTAGAAGATGCATAGCGATGAGAGGGGGAGAGTGTGTCCATGTACCCTCGTGACTGAAAGCAGAAGCGTTTGCTTACCGTGGTTGATGTAGTCGAATGTCTTCTCATTCCAACCGATCGAGTACTAAACGTAGGACACCTCCGAGTTCTGCACACGCGTTCAGTGCAATGAAGTCCCTCGAGCTCTTGATCCAGCAGAGGGTCGAAGGAGTAGATGAGTTCCTTCAGCATGGCGGCGTGGTTACGGTTATGGAGGTGTGATCCGCGTAGGGCTTCGGCTAAGCACCGCGAGAATATGACCGGAGGCATAAACTGTGGAGGGGGGCGCCACACATGGCTTGGAGCAATTGGTGTGTGTTCTAGCCTCCCCCCCCCCACGTATATAAAGGAGGGAGGGAGAGGAGGCCGTCCCTAGGCACACCCCAAGAGGGAGGAGTCCCACTTGGGCTCCTAGTAGGATTCCCCCCTTCCTTTTATCCCCCCTTCCTTTTATCAGAGGGGAAAAGGGGCAAGGAGTAGGAGAAGGAGAAGGAAAGGGGGGCGCCGCCCCCTCCCCTAGTCCAATTCGGACTCCTCACTTGGGGGGGGGGGGGCGGGCACACCTACGTGGGCTGGTTTGCCTCCATCCTATGGGCCATATGGCCCATATCTTTCCACCGGGGGTTCCGGTAACCCCTCCAGTACTCCGATATGTACCCGATACACTTCGGAACCCTTCCGGTGTCCGAATACTACCTTCCAATATATCAATCTTTACATCTTGACCATTTCGAGACTCCTCGTCATGTCCGTGATCTCATCCGAGACTCCGAACAACCTTAGGTCACCTAAACACATAACTCATATAATACATATCGTCATCGAACGTTAAGCGTGCGGACCCTACGGGTTTGAGAACTATGTAGACAGGACCAAGACACCTCTCCGGTCAATAACCAATAGGGGAACCTGGATGCACATATTGGTTCCCACATATTCTATGAAGATCTTTATCGGTCAAACAACTATGTCAACATACGTTATTCCCTTTGTCATCGGTATGTTACTTGCCCGAGATTCGATCGTCAGTATCTTCATACCTAGTTCAATCTCGTTACGGGCAAATCTCTTTACTCGTTCTGTAATGCATCATCCTGCAACTAAATCATTAGTAAAATTGCTTGCAAATCTTCATACGATGTGCATTACTGAGAGGGCCCAGAGATACCTCTCTGATACTCGGAGTGCCAAATCCTAATCTCGATCTATGCTAACCCAACAAACACCTTCGCAGATACCTGCAGAGCATCTTTATAACCACCCAGTTATGTTGTGACGTTTGATAGCACACAAAGCATTCCTCTGTTGTCCGGGAGTTACATAATCTCATAGTCGGAGGAATATGTATTTGACATGAAGAAAGCAGTACCAATAAAACTGAATGATCATTATGCTAAGCTAATGGATGGGTCTTGTTCATCACATCATTCTCCTAATGATGTAATCTCATTCATCAAATGACAACACATGTCTATGGCTAGGAAACTTAACCATCTTTGATCAATGAGCCAGTCAAGTAGAGGCATACTAGGGACACAGTGTTTTGTCTATGTATTCACACAAGCATCAAGTTTCCGGTTGATACAATGCTAGCATGAGTAATAAACATTTATCATGAATAAGGAAATATAGAATAACAACTTTATTATTGCCTCTAGGGCATCTTTCCTTTAGTCTCCCACTTGCACTAGAGTCAATAATCTAGATTACATTGTAATGAATCTAACACCCATGGAGTCTTGGTGTTGATCATGCTATGCTCGTGGAAGAGGCTTAGTCAACGGGTCTGCCACATTCAGATCCGTATGTATTTTGCAAATCTCTATGTCTCCCTCCTTGACGAAATCTCGGATGGAGTTGAAGCGCCTCTTGATGTGCTTGGTCTTTTTGTGAAATCTGGATTCCTTCACCAAGGCAATTCCTCCAGTATTGTCACAAAAGATTTCCATTTGACCCGATGCACTAGGCATTACACCTAGGTAGGATATGAACTCCTTCATCCAGAATCCTTCATTTGCTACTTTGGAAGTAGCTATGTACTCCGCTTCGCATGTAGATCCCGCCACGACGCTTTGCTTGGAACTGCACCAACTGACAGCTCCACCATTCAATAAAAATAGGTATCCAGTTTGTGACTTAGAGTCATCCAGATCAGTGTCAAAGCTAGTGTCGAGGTAACCACTTACGACAAGATCTTTGTCACCTCCATAAACGAGAAACACATCCCTAGTCCTTTTCAGGTACTTCAGGATGTTCTTGACCGCTATCTAGTGATCCACTCCTAGATTACTTTGGTACCTCCCTGCTAAACTTATACCAAGGCACACATCAGGTCTTCTACATAGCATAGCATACATGATAGAACCTATGTCTGAGGCATAGGGAATGACTTTCATTTTATCTCTATCTTCTAAAGTGGTCAGGCATTGAGTCTGACTCAACTTCACACCTTGTAACACATGCAAGAACCCTTTCTTTGACTGCTCCATTTTGAACTTCTTCAAAACTTTATCAAGGTATGTGCTTTGTGAAAGTCCTATCAAGCGTCTTGATCTATCTCTATAGATCTTGATGCCCAATATATAAGCAGCTTCGCCGAGGTCTTTCATTGAAAAACTTTTATTCAAGTATCCCTTTATGCTATTCAGAAATTTTACATCATTTCCAATCAACAATATGTCATCGACATATAATATTAGAAATGCTATAGAGCTCCCACTCACTTTCTTGTAAATACAGGCTTCTCCAATAGTCTTATAAAACCATATTCTTTGACAACCTCATCAAAGCGTATATTCCAACTCCGAGATACTTGCACCAGTCCATAAATGGATCGCTGGAGCTTGCACATATTGTTAGCACCTTTAGGATCGACAAAACCTTCTGGTTTCTTCATATACAACTCTTCTTTAAGAAATTCATTAAGGAATGCAGTTTTGACATTACTTTGCCAAATTTCATAATTATAAAATGCGGCAATTGCTAACATGATTCGGACAGACTTAAGCATCGCTACGGGTGAGAAAGTCTTATCATAGTCAACTCATTGAACTTGTCGAAAACCTTTTGTGACAAGTCGAGCTTTATAGACAGTAACATTACCATCAACGTCAGTCTTCTTCTTGAAGATCCATTTATTCTTTATGGGTAGCCGATCATCGGGCAAATCCACCAAAGTCCACACTTTGTTCTCATAGATGGATCCTATCTCAGATTTCATGGCCTCAAGCCATTTATCGGAATCTGGGCTCATCATAGCTTCTTCGTAGTTCGTAAGTTCGTCATGGTCAACTAACATGACTTCCAGAATAGGATTACCGTACCACTCTGGTGCGAATCGTGCTATTGTTGACCTACGAGGTTATGTAGCAACTTGATCTGAAGTTTCATGATCATTATCATTAGCTTCCTCTCCAGTTGGTGTAGGCATCACGGGAACTTATTTCTCAGATGATCTACTTTCCCAATTGAGAGAAGGTACAATTACCTCATCAAGTTATACTTTCCTCCCACTCACTTCTTTCGAGAGAAACTCCTTCTCTAGAAAGGTTCCATTCTTCGCAACAATGATCTTGCCTTCGGGTCTGTTGTAGAAGGTGTACCCAATTGTTTCCTTAGGATATCCTATGAAGATGCACTTCTCTGACTTGGGTTCAAGCTTATCCGGCTGAAGCCTTTTGACATAAGCTTCACATCTCCCAACTTTAAGAAACGATAGCTTAGGTTTATTGCCAAACCATAGTTCATACAGTGTCGTCTCAATGGATTTTGACGGTGCCTTGTTTACTGTGAATGCAGTTGCCTCTAATGCATAACCCTAAATCGGTAAGAGACATCATAGATCGCACCATCTCTACCTACTAATATACCAGCGATTGTTTCTGGTCATCCATCGTGGCTGTTTTGCAAAAAAGCCCCTTAGTTTACATGAAATCAACCTACAGTCTCTGTTTTAGTGCCACTTTAAGAAAACATTTCACTTTTACACTACTAGGGAAAAGCATATACATAGGATCTTACCAGCAGCGCGGCTCAAAATTAGGCGCTACTGCTATTTACTAGTAGCGTGCTATATTGACCCGTGCTACTACTAAATATTACTTGTAGCGCGTGACAAAGAAAAACACGCTACTAGTAAATATCTTCAATTGTGCCCCGCGTACAGACTATAGTAGTAGCGCGGGTTGTAAAACCTACGCTACTGCTACGTGGATAGCCATACGTAGCTCACACACCTGCGCTACTACTAGTCTCCCACACCACCCACCCCCGCCGGATACAACTCCCACCCGCAACCGTCCCATACCACCCAACCCACGTTTGTTAGAAAAAAAAATCCAACGCCCAATCCAGATCCCCTCCGCCTCCATCCCCTGCTGCGTGCGCCACGGCGGCGGCCGCGCGGCCGCCGCTCCCCGTCTCGCGCCACTGCCCGCCGCCCCCTCCACCACACACGTGCCCTCCCGCCGCGGCCCCAACTCCTCCTCCATCACTTTCGCTGCACCGCTTCGTCCCCCGCGGCATCGACGTTGCTGGTCTCATACAGGTGGTGATTGGTCATAATGACGCTTGGCATAGAGGAATTGTATTTGTAGCCTTGCAGGAAAAGTTGTGAGACCAAGCATACGAGTGGGAGCGGAAAGTTTGATTGTTATTGTCAAAGCTCAGTTGGTGCCCCTGCTTCCCACCATCCCACTTCATGGTTTGCCTTGTGAGAGCAAGCATGCGAGTGGGGTCGACTGGACCCGCTGGAGCCGCCACTTCGAGGTGGTTGGTTTAGGCAGATTTATGAAACTAGTGTTGTTGGTTTAGGCAAACACCTCACAGTACTCAAAAGTACAGTCTTGTAGAAACTATAGTATTGTGATTGAACTAGTAGGATCCTTTTGCTGAACTGAAGATCCTTCTCTGCATTTTTTCGCTCGGCCGGAACTTGGTGTTTGCAATCAAATTCAGAAGCCCATGGGATGGGATGGAGGTGATGTTGGGCTCTATGGTGTGGTGCGTGTTGTATCTAATTCATCAAAAATTGGCCTGTGAGCTCTTGATTTTGCGTCCACGAGATGCTACTCCACCATATAAATCCTACTGCGGCTGCTGCTCCGTCAGTGTCTGCCGGCCGGTTCCTCTCCAATCCATCCCTTCACGTTAAGTTGCTAAACTCTCTACATCAGCATCTAGATCCAACAGAGACGATATATAGGGATACATCAATACTGAAGAATTGAAACAACTATAAATACGGACGGGGTAAGAAGAGATCCTTGCAGAATACTCCCTCCGTCCCAAAATTCTTGTCTTAGATTTGTCTAGATACAGATACATCCGTATTTAGACAAATGTAAGACAAGAACTTTGGGACGGAGGGAGTATTTTACATATGATAGAATCTAAGCATCACACGTGTATGGCTTATATAGTCTACAAAACCAGCAGGAAGGATTGATTAGTATTCTTCATGCGCACAGTACAAAATTTCACTCTATTTTTGCAGATATAATAGGATAGATAGAATAGGGGGGAGGACAAAATTTCTCTCTACGTTCTTGGTACTTCGACCTTCTCCACCGATTAGTGAGCTCCGCCACCGAATGTAGCTCATGTGCTGTGTTGCTGTTCTAGCCAAAGGTTTTCTCTCAATTTTTATACATCTACATCCCCTCCTATCATGCTAGCTGACGCACCTTGTTGAGTTATTTTGGAATCTTTTATGCACTTCTCTGTTGAGTGCCTTTGTTTTAAACTATGAGATATGCCTATGTTTAATTCTGAAATCTTAATGCAATCTTCTGTTGTTCCACCCAGATTGATTTTCAAAATGTGTATATCTAATATTTCTTACTGCAGCTTTAAGCTTCGCTGTCATCTAACTCTTTCTACTTAATTTTTGTTATCTGTCTTTCAACCTATAAAAATGGGTGATCTGTAGACTTGTCATCTCCTACATGTGTACAATATGACACTGAATTGGCCAAAAATAGGGAGCTACAAGATAAACTTTTAAAGGTTGGTTCCATTTTTCTGTATATGCCTTGTACACTCTTATATTCTCTCATGATTGAAGTCTGCAATGCTTATGGGATAATTTTTATTTGTAGGTTAAGACCTCATTGTCTGCTTCAACGAAGAGATTTGAAGAGTTGGAAAAGGTAATTTGGGGCAAATTTCCATTGCTGCAGGATAATGAGATGTTGAAGCGGCAGACTGAATCCATGACACCGAAGTGCAATTGCGACAGATTATCTCTATTTTTCCTTTTCATTTTTCTTATTATTGGAGTGAGAATAGGTACAATGAGGAACTGTGTGATAGTAGATACAACAATTGTAGTAATGGAATTGGTTTATTATAAATCTTGTATTTGTAATGATGTCTACTGGTTTATTACAAATCTTTGTTTGTTTTAGTTGTTGGAATTGTAAACATAAAATGGAATTGGTTCATTTTATTTTATTTAATTCCTAATAATTTAGTAGTAGCGTGGGGATGAACTGGGCGCTACTAGTATATAGGATACTAGTAGCGTTGGTTGTTTACGTACGCTACTACTATTTCATTAATAGTAGTGCATGTACGTAATAGTAGTAGCGCGGGTTTCACCCACGCTACTACTAACTATTAGCTGTAGCGCGATACTAGTAGCGCGGGTACCCGTGCTGCTAGTAGCCATTTTACCTGGGCTGCTAGTAGCCTTTTTCCTAGTAGTGTTATACAAAAAACCTTGTAGTCATTTGAATTCAGACTGCAGTCCTCCCCTTGTCTTATCCATTCTGTCCTCCGCCGACGGCTTCGCCCATTCCGTTGGGCTCTAACGGCCAGCGTGGCTCGTGCGGGAGGATGGAGGGCACTCGCCCAGAGGATGGAGGACGTTCATCGAGGCGTGTGCTCAGGTGAGGGCGGCGCCCTTGCCGGCGGTGGAGATGGCTTCTGCCACGCGGCGAGGTGGATCCACCAGCCCCCACAGCTCCGTCCGGAGATGCTTAATACAAAGTAGGCATCGGGCGCAGAGAGGAACTCCGGTGATGCTCGACGCAGAGAAGGTAGCGGCGACCGACTAGGAACTCTGACGACACTTGAAGCAGAGGACGCAGCAGGCGCGGCGAGGAACTCCAGCGATGCTTGACGTAGAGGAGGCAGCGGCCGTGGCGAGGAACTCCAGCGGCGCTCTACGCAGAGGAGGCAGTAGGTGTGGCGAGGAACTCCGCTGATGGAAGAAGGCGACGCGTCTCTCTGGCAACACAGATGTGGGCTCGTGCAGCGGGTGGATCCGAGCGCGAGGGATCTCCGGCGTGAGCAGGTGCTTCGCCCGGGTCAAGGTGCTCTAGCAATGAGGCCGGCTTGGTGGACCTCCTCTTCAATGGAGCTTGGAGGCAGAGGAGGCATGGGCGTCAGGACCCGTCCAATCCGGGGTATGGGCATTGGGAGAGCTTCATTGGTGGCTACTTCAGGAGGCGGCTGGCGTAGGGCGGCGCAGCAAGCTCTTGTGGCGGGTCGCTGGTGCGCGGCGCGGCTGGGCGCAAGACAGGAGCGCTTGCTCCGTAGTTTCTGCCTATGGCGACGTGGGTGGGTCATGGCCTCATGGGGTGCTGTAGTTAGACCATCTCCAGCCGCGCCGCCAACAGGCGCCCCAGGCAAATTTTAGCGACGGTGGCCGAAAATCGGCCCAGTCACGCCCCCAGGACCTCATTTAGCGCTGGTTTGGGCCAAATCCCGAGCCGGCGGTCCCGACCCGAACCCAAGCGCCCGGGTGTCGCCTGGGGGAACCGGCAGAAGAGAAAAGGGGCGTGGGGCCGCTCTGTCGGCGAGAGGAGTCCCTTTTCCCATTGTTTCTTCCCGCTTCCCCCCTCGGCTTCCCTCTTATTCTCCATTCCTCCCGCCAAACGATACGTCTCCAACGTATCTATAATTTATGAAGTATTCATGCCATGTTTACAATAGTTTTATATGATTTTGGTATGATTTGATTAGAACTAACCCGGACTGACGTTGTTTTCAATAGAACTACCATGGTGTTGTTTTTGTGCAGAAATAAAAGTTCTCGGAATGCGCTGGAAATCCACGGAGATTTTTGTGGGAAAATATAAAAAATACTAGAACAAAAATCTACCGGAGGGGAGTCTCGTGGGCTCCACGAGGGTGGGGGGCGCGCCCCTGTGCCTAGTGGACTCCCCGTGGGGCCCCCTAACTTGTCCTCGACGCCAACTACTCCTATAAATGCCCAAACCTCCAGAAAATAACCTAGATCGGGAGTTCTGCCGCCGCAAGCCTCTATAGCCACGAGAAATCAATCTAGGCCCTCTCTAGCACCCTGTCGGAGAGGGCCATCATCACCGGAGGCCATGGTGAAGGATCTCGGAGGGGCCATCATCACCATGAAGGCCAAGGACCAGAGGGGGAACCTCTCCCCATCCAGGGGGAGGCCATGGAGGAGGAAGCACAAGAAGGAGAACCTCTCCTCCTCCCTCTTGGTGGCGCCGGTGTGTCATCCAGAGGGGAATCATCGTCGCGGTGATCGTCTTCATCAACATCACCATCATCATCACCATCCTCATCTCCTTTACGCGATCCACTCTCCCGCACCCTGCTGTAATCCCTACTTGAACATGGTGATTTATGCCTCATATTATGATCCAATGATGTGTTGCCATCCTATGATGTTTTGAGTAGATATGTTCTGTCTTTGGGTTGTTTGATGACCTAGATTGGTATGAGTTGTATGTTTAATTTTGGTTCTGTCCTATTGTGCCCTCCGTGTCACGGAAGTGTGAGGGATTCCTGCTGTAGGGTGTTGCAATATGTTCATGATTCGCTTATAGTGGGTTGCTTGAGTGACAGAAGCATAAACCCGAGTAAGGGGGTTGTTGCGTATGGGATAAAGAGGACTTGATATATTAATGCTATGGTTGGGTTTTACCTTAATGATATTTAGTAGTTTTAGATGGTTGCTAGAGTTCTAATCATAAGTGCATATGATCCAAGAAGAGAAAGTACATTAGCTTATGCCTCTCCCTCATATGAAATTGCAATGACGGCCACCGGTCTTGTTAACAATTGCCTAGGATAATTCCGCACGCCGACCCATCATTATTCCACACTCGCTATTTACAATATTTAGTAATATATTCTAACTTTATGATAACAATACCTACTTTTATATTTTAGCTCTCCGATACCATGCAAAGTTATCCTCTTCATACCCGCAACATAGTTTTATTTCCCGTTTCTAGTTGGAAGCAAACATTCGGTGTACTAGAGTCGTATTAGTGGCAGATAGGACTTGAGAGGATATTGATCTTACCTTTAGCTCCTTGTGGGTTCGACACTCCATGTTTATCACTTACACCTTTGGAAATTGCTACGATGATTCCCTGCACTTGGGGATTATCAAGATCTTCTCTGGCACCGTTGCCCGGGAGCAATAGCGTGGGGATGATATTCTCGTGTGTGCTTGTTCGCTTTCTTCACTAAGTAGTTTTTGTTTTCCCTTTTAGTTTTGCTTAGTTGTGGGTGAAACATACAAAAAAAATTAAAAAACTGAAAATACAAAAAGATTCACTTGCCTCATATACCTAAAAAGTTTTTCAAAAAGAGATGTGATTGGAAAGTTATGCATTGAAGAAGTGAGGGTCGACCTTGAGCACTTGTGTTCATGCTCATATGTAGAATTTTTCATGGAAGTTTATCTGTATTTAATTATTCCCTTGTATATATCCATTGTATTATAAAAATAATGTGCCAATCTTTGGTTTTAGGATGATTAGATTGCTTGTTTACTATGTGCAGTACAAAAACAGAAACTTTGGCTGTAGCGCGTGAATTTAAATTTTTTACTGGAAAGTCAAATGGGTCTGAAACTTTTTGAAAATTACTTATGTGCAATTTTTTTAAATTTTCAAATTTATTTCATAATTTTTGGAGTTACAGAAGTTTACTGAATGTCCAGATTACTACAGACTGTCCTGTTTTTGACAGATTCTGTTTTTCGCGTGTTGTTTGCATATTTTGATGAATCTATGAGTAGTATCGGGGGGTACGAACCATAGAGAAGTTGGAGTACAGTAGATATTACAAAAATATAAATTATGAATGAGTTTAAAATAGTACATAAAGGTAGTGATTTGCTTTATTATACTAACGGATCTCACAAAGTTTTTGTTAAGTTTTGTGTGGATGAAGTGTTCGAAGAACGAGGAGTTACCGATGTGAGAAGAATAAAGAGAGGCAACAGTTCAAGCTTGGGGATTCCCAAGGAACCCCAAGTAAGTTTTTCAAGGATACTCAAGCATCTAAGCTTGGGGATGCCCCGGTTGGCATCCTATCTTTCTTCTTCAACAATTATCAGTATACCTCGGTTTTTGTTTTGTTCACATGATTTGTGTCCATTGTGTTTTTCTTTTTCTTTAAGAACCATGATAGTATGATATAGCCCTTCAATGATATTATAGAATGATCATTGAGATTCACTTAAATATTTTGAGTATGGTTTTATAGAATGCTTCGTGTGCTTCACTTATATATTTTGAGCTTGGATATCGGTTAGTATATATTAATTGTAGAATGCCCCATGAACTTCACTTATATCTTTTGGAGTATGAATAATACTATCATCTAAAGTGGGTTTGGAAGAGTGTCAACTTTAGGAATTTGTGATACCACTATTTTGGAGGGTGTTGAATCTTAGTATGATATTTATGAAAGTGGATTTGGAAGAGTGTCAACTTTAGTTAGTAATGATTCCACTATTTCGGAAGAGGTTCCAATTGATTATGAGAACGAAGATGTTATCTGTGATGATTATTGTGATGACATCTATGCTATAAAGGAATATGTTAACCATGAAACTTTTCATCATGCTATTAATTTTCAATTGGAGTATGCCTCACGTGACAGTTATTTTTGTTGAGTTTGCTCCCACTATTCCAAATGAGAAGAACTTTTGCTTATGTGGAGAGTAGTAAAATTTCTATACTTGTAGATCACGAAAAGAATGCTTTATGTGATGGTTGTATTGTTAAACTCATTCATGATGCTACTGAAATTATAATGAGGGAGTAATATATGCTTCTAGGAGTTACAATAATATCAAGTTTCCTCTCTATGTGCTTAAAGTTTTGAAGTTATACTTGTTTTGCCTTCCTATGCTAGTTGATTCCTTTTTCATAAGGTGTGTGCCCACTAAATCCCTAGGCATAGGAAGTGGGTTGGGTTTTAATTTTGCTAGTCATATTCTTCATGATGCTCTCTTTATGTTTCAGTTCTTATCTTTTATGTGAGCATCATTGAAATCATCATGCCTAGCTATTAGGCATTAAAGAAAAGAGCTTGTTGGGAGACAAACCAATATTTACCCTTACTGTTTTTGTGTTTCCAAATGATTAAGCTACTGTAGTAATCATGTTTTATAGCTTTTGTTTCAATAAAGTGCCAAGTAAGACCTTTGGGAAGACTTGGGTAAAAGTTAATGTGATCTTGCTGTAAAAACAGAAACTTTGCACTCACGAGATTAGCTGTCTTTTTTTTACAGAAGAGTCATTTTGAGTTAATTATTTTTGCATAATATTAATATACAAATTCCTCACGTCCACAAATCTATTTCATAATTTTTGGAGTAGCAGAAGTATGGTTGTTGTTCAGATCAATATAGACGGTTCTGTTTCTCATAGATTCTGTTTTCATTGCATAGTTTGCTTGTTTTCTAGTTTCTATGGCTTACATTTCTCAATATAAATTGTAGAAATGACATGGTATAGTAGGCATTATGTGAGAAAAATCATGAATCTTTTCTTTGACAGTACCAAAGTGAATGGTTTACTCCTTATCATACTAACCCATCTCACGAAATTCCGTTAAGTTTTGTGTGATTGAAGTTTTCATGTTTTGGGTGAGATATCGATATGAGGAGAATAAGGAGTGGAAAGACCCTAACCTTGGGGATGTCCAAGGAACCCCAAAGTAATATTCAAAGAAGACTCAAGCGCCTAGGCTTGGGGATGCCCCGTAAGGCATCCCCTCTTTCGTCTTCAAAACTATCGGTATACCTTACGGAGCTATATTTGTATTCATCACATGATATGTGTTTTGCTTGGAGCGTATTTTCAATTTTACTTGCTGGTAGAATAAAATCATTGGATCTTAAATCTTGAATGAAAAATAGTCCTCCCATGGCTAGTTAATTATTTGATTACTCAGTGTCCTTCACTTACATCTTTTTGGAGTAGTTTGTCATTTACTCACGTGCTTCACGTATATCCTATGAGTAAATGGTTGAATGAAATTAATATCACAAATATGAATTTATATGTTTCATATGCTTATAACATGGGGAGTAATGACTTCACACATAATAAGTATAGGTAGTAAATTTATTGAAAGTTAGCAAACGCAAAATTGGTCACTTGAACAATTCATGAAAGAATATTAAAGGAAGAGAGATTTCACATATAAATATACTATCTTGGACATCTTTTGTAATTGTGAGCACTTATTAAAATATGACATGCTAAAAGGTTGGTGTTGGACAAGGAAGACAACTTAATGGGTTATCTTTTCCTATATCCGAAACGTTATATTGTCTTGGATCATCCAACATGTTGATCTTGCCTTTCCCTCTCATGCCAGCCAAATTCTTTGCACCAAGTAGAAATACTACTTGTGCTTCCAAACATTCCTTAAACCAGTTTTGCCATGAGAGTCCACCATACCTACCTATAGATTGAGTAAGATCCTTCAAATAAGTTGCCATCGTGCATGCAATAAAAGTTGCTCCTTAAATATGTATGATCTATTAGTGCGAAGAAAATAAGCTTTATATGAACTTGTGATAGGGAAGAAATAAAAGCGACGGACTGCATAATAAATGTCTTTATCACAAGCGGCAATATAAAGTGACGTTCTTTTGCATTAAGATTTTGTCCATCCAACCATAAAAGCACATGACAACCTCTACATCCCTCTGTGAAGGGCCTATCTTTTACTTTTATCTTGTACCCTTATACAAGAGTGATGGTGATCATCACCTTTCCTTTTTACACTTTTTCCTTTGGCAAGCACTTTGCGTTGGAGCGATCCGGATATATATATCCACTTAGATGTAGGTTTTCATAAATTATTATTGTTGACATTACCCTTGATGTAAAAGGTTGGGAGGCAAAACTATAAGCCCCTATCTTTCTCTGTGTCCGATTGAAACTTTGAAAGCATAAATATCACATGAGTGTTAGCAATTGTGAAAGATTAAATGATAGTTGAGTATGTGGAGTTTGCTGAACCAAAGCTCTTACATAGACCGCGGCGATGATTCCCCTCCCGAAAATAAGATGAATTGCAATTGTTTGATGACTAAGAGCATGGTTTGTTAGTTTTCAAGAAAGTTTATGATCTATACTTTAACATGTGAATAGCTTGTTACTTGATCATGATAAGTTTTATGAGTTGACTATTGTTATGAAATATAATGATGCTAGAAAAAGTGATTGACACTATCATTGATCAACTTAAGCGCTTGCTAGCATTCACACTTCATAAATTATTTCTTTTATCATTTACCTACTCCAGGACGAGCAGGAATTAAGCTTGGGGATGCTGATACATCTCCAACGTATCTATAATTTATGAAGTATTCATGCCATGTTTACAATAGTTTTATATGATTTTGGTATGATTTGATTAGAACTAACCCGGATTGACGCTGTTTTCAGCAGAACTACCGTGGTGTTGTTTTTGTGCATAAATAAAAGTTCTCGGAATGCGCTGAAAATCAACAGAGATATTTTTGGGAAAATATAAAAAATACTGGAACAAAAATCAACCGGAGGGGAGTCCCGTGGGCCCCACAAGGGTGGGGGCGCGCCCACCCCCCTGCGGCACGCCCCTATGCCTCGTGGACTCCCCGTGGGTCCCCCTAACTTGTCGTCGACGCCAACCTCTCCTATAAATGCCCAAACCTCCAGAAAATAACCTAGAATGGGAGATCATCACCAGAGGCCATGGGGAAGGATCTCGGAGGGGCCATCATCACCATGAAGTCCAAGGACCAGAGGAAGAACCTCTCCCCATCCAGGGGGAGGCAATGGAGGAGTAAGCACAAGGGGGAGAACCTCTCCTCCTCAGTCTCGGTGGCGTCGGAGTGCCATTCGGAGTGGAATCATCGCCGCGGTGATCATCTTCATCAACATCACCATCATCATCACCATCCTCATCTCTTTACACGGTCCACTCTCCTGCACCCCGCTGTAACCCCTACTCTTTATGCCACATATTATGATCCAATGTTGTGTTGCCATCCTACGATGTTTTGAGTAGATATCTTTTGTCTTTGGGTTGATTGATGATCTAGATTGGTATGAGTTGTATATTTTACTTTGGTACTGTCCTATTTTGCCCTCCGTGTCGCGCAAGCGTGAGAGATTCCCGCTGTATGGTGTTGCAATATGTCCATTATTCGCTTATAGTGGGTTGCTTGAGTGACAGAAGCATAAACCCGAGTAAGGGGGTTGTTGCGTATGGGATAAAGGGGACTTGATATGCTAATGCCATGGTTGGGTTTCACCTTAATGATCTTTAGTAGTTGCGGATGCTTGCTAGAGTTCCAATCATAAGTGCATATGATCCAAGAAGAGAAAGTATGTTAGCTTATGCCTCTCCCTCATATGAAATTGCAATGACGACCATCGGTCTTGTTAATAATTGCCCAAGACAATTCCGCACACCGATCCATCATTATTCCACACTCGCTATTTATAATATTTAGTAATATATTCTAACTTTATGATAACAGTACCTACTTTTATATTTTAGCTCTCTGATACCATGCAAAGTTATCCTCTTCATACCCACAACAAAGTTTTATTTCCCGTTTCTAGTTGGAAGCAAACGTTCGGTGTACGTAGAGTCGTATCAGTGGCAGATAGGACTTGCGAGAATATTAATCTTACCTTTAGCTCCTTGTGGGTTCGACACTCCATGCTTATCACTTCCACCGTTGGAAATTGCTATGATGATTCCCTGCACTTGGGGACTATCACCAAACTCCGCCTCCTTCCTTCCAAGCCGGCCGCCATGCCGCTGAAGAAGTATGTGTTCCCCCGCGTTGCGACAGATACCACAACCGCCGTCGTCGACTGGCCGAAGCAGAGGAAGTAGAGGGCCCCGCCGTCCAAGCACCCGGGCATGACCAACATTGACTGGAAGGCGGAAGTGCAGCGCCGGGAGGCCGTCACCACCGATAGGTGCAACAGGGTCAAGAAGGCCCGGGAGAGGGCGGTGCTCCCGGCCGCTGCAGCGGAAGACCAGGCGCAGCGCTGGGCCAAACAAGCCGAGGCGGCTCATGCGGGGATGATGAATCCACCCGGCGGCCACTGTTGGAAATATGCCCTATAGGTAATAATAAAAGGATTATTATTATATTTCCTTGTTCATGATAATTGTCTTTTATTCATGTTATAATTGTATTATCCGGAAATTGTAAGACACGTGTGAATACATAGACCACAATATGTCCCTAGTGAGCCTCTAGTTGACTAGCTCGTTGCTCAACAGATAGTCATGGTTTCCTGACTAAGGACATTGGATGTCATTGATAACGGGATCACATCATTAGGAGAATGATGTGATGGACAAGACCCAATCCTAAGCATAGCACAAAGATCGTGTAGTTCGTTTGCTAGAGCTTTTCCAATGTCAAGTATCTTTTCCTTAGACCATGAGATCGTGTAACTCCCGGATACCGTAGGAGTGCTTTGGGTGTACCAAACGTCACAACGTAACTGGGTGGCTATAAAGGTGCACTACAGGTATCTCCGAAAGTGTCTGTTGGGTTGACACGGATCGAGACTGGGATTTGTCACTCCGTATGACGGAGAGGTATCTCTGGGCCCACTCGGTAATGCATCATCATAATGAGCTCAAAGTGACCAAGTGTCTGGTCACGGGATCATGCATTACGGTATGAGTAAAGTGACTTGCCGGTAACGAGATTGAACAAGGTATTGGGATACCGACGATCGAATCTCGGGCAAGTAACGTACCGATTGACAAAGGGAATTGTATACGGGGTTGCTTGAATCCTCGACATCGTGGTTCATCCGATGAGATCATCGAGGAGCATGTGGGAGCCAACATGGGTATCCAGATCCCGCTGTTGGTTATTGACCGGAGAGCCGTCTCGATCATGTCTACATGTCTCCCGAACCCGTAGGGTCTACACACTTAAGGTTCGGTGACGCTAGGGTTGTATGAATATGAGTATGCAGCAAACCGAAAGTTGTTCGGAGTCCCGAATGAGATCCCGGACGTCATGAGGAGTTCCGAAATGGTCCGGAGGTAAAGAATTATATATGGGAAGTCGAGTTTCGGCCATCGGGAAAATTTCAGGGGTCACCGGTATTGTACCGGGACCACCGGAAGGGTCCCGGGGGTCCACCGAGTGGGGCCACAGATCCCGGAGGGCCCCATGGGCTGAAGTGGGAGGGGAACCAGCCCCTGGTGGGCTGGTGCGCCCCCTGGGGCCCCCTCTGCGCCTAGGGTTGGGAACCCTAGGGGAGGGGGCGCCTCCACTTGCCTTGGGGGGCACTCCACCCCCTGGCCGCGCCCCCCTTGGGAGATCCTATCTCCAGGGTCGGCATCCCCTGGGGTCCGTATATAAAGAGGGGGGTGGGAGGGCAGCCGCACCCTGATATCTGGCACCTCCCTAACCCCCTTGCTACACCTCCTCCTCCCGTAGTCGCTTGGCGAAGCCCTGCCGGAACCCTGCTGCATCCACCACCACGCTGTCGTGCTGCTGGATCTTCATCAACCTCTCCTTCCCCCTTGCTGGATCAAGAACGAGGAGACGTCTCGCTCACCGTACGTGTGTTGAACGCGGAGGTGCCGTCCGTGCGATGCTAGGATCTCCGGTGATTTGGATCACGACGAGTACGACTCCTCAACCTTGTTCTCTTGAATGCTTCCGCTCGCGATCTACAAGGGTATGTAGATGCACTCCTCTCTCTGGTTGCTATATGAACTCATAGATTGATCTTGTTGAACGTAGGAATTTTTTTATTTTATGCAACGTTCCCCAACAGTGGCATCATGAGCTAGGTCTATGTGTAGTTCTCTATTGCACGAGTAGAACACAAATCTGTTGTGGGCATAGATGTTGTCAACTTTCTTGCCACTACTAGTCTTATTTTGCTTCAGCGGTATTGTGGGATGAAGCGGCCCAGACCGACCTTACACGTATGCTTACGTGAGACAGGTTCCACCGACTGACATGCACTAGTTGCATAAGGTGGCTAGCGGGTGTTTGTCTCTCCCACTTTAGTTGGAGCGGATTCGATGAAAAGGGTCCTTATGAAGGGAAAATAGAAGTTGACAAATCATGTTGTGGTTATTCGTAGGTAAGAAAATGTTCTTTCTAGAACCCTATTGCAGCCACGTAAAAGATGCAAACAACAATTAGAGGACGTCTAACTTGTTTTTGCAGCAATTGCTTTGTGATGTGATATGGCCAAAAGTTGTGATGAATGATGAATGATATATTGTGATGTATGAGATCATGTTCTTGTAATAGGAATCACGACTTGCATGTCGATGAGTATGCCAACCGGCAGGAGCCATAGGAGTTGTCTTAATTATTGTATGACCTGCGTGTCAATGATTTAACGCCATGTAATTACTTTACTTTATTGCTAAACCGTTAGCCATAGTAGTAGAAGTAATAGTTGGCGAGCAACTTCATGGAGACACGATGATGGAGATCATGATGATGGAGATCATGGTGTCATGCCGGTGACGAAGATGATCATGGAGCCCCGAAGATGGAGATCAAAGGAGCTATATGATATTGGCCATATCATGTCACTACTATATAATTGCATGTGATGTTTATTATGTTTATGCATCTTGTTTACTTAGAACGACAGTAGTAAATAAGATGATCCCTTATAATAATTTCAAGAAAGTGTTCCCCCTAACTGTGTGCCGTTGCTAAAGTTCATCGTTTCGAAGCACCACGTGATGATCGGGTGTGATAGATTCTTACGTTCACATACAACGGGTGTAAGACAGTTTTACACATGCAAAAACACTTAGGGTTAACTTGACGAGCCTAGCATGTACAGACATGGCCTCGGAACACATAGACCGAAAGGTCGAACATGAGTCGTATGGAAGATACGATCAACATGGAGATGTTCACCGATGATGACTAGTCCGTCTCACGTGATGATCGGACACGGCCTAGTCGACTCAGATCATGTAACACTTAGATGACTAGAGGGATGTCAAATCTGAGTGGGAGTTCATTAAATAATTTGATTAGATGAACTTAATTATCATGAACTTAGTCTAAAATCTTTGCAAAAATGTCTTGTAGATCAAATGGCCAACGCTCATGTCAACATGAACTTCAACGCGTTCCTAGAGAAAACCAAGCTGAAAGATGATGGCAGCAACTATACGGACTGGGTCCGGAACCTGAGGATCATCCTCATAGCTGCCAAGAAAGCATATGTCCTAGAAGGACCGCTAGGTGAAGCACCCATCCCAGAGAACCAAGACGTTATGAACGCTTGGCAGTCACGTGCTGATGATTACTCCCTCGTTCAGTGCGGCATGCTTTACAGCTTAGAACCGGGGCTCCAAAAGCGTTTTGAGCAACACGGAGCATATGAGATGTTCGAGGAGCTGAAAATGGTTTTCCAAGCTCATGCCCGGGTCGAGAGATATGAAGTCTCCGACAAGTTCTATAGTTGTAAGATGGAGGAAAATAGTTCTGTCAGTGAGCACATACTCAAAATGTCTGGGTTGCACAACCGCCTGTCCCAGCTGGACATTAACCTCCCGGACGAGGCGGTCATTGACAGAATCCTTCAGTCGCTCCCACCGAGCTACAAGAGCTTTGTGATGAACTACAATATGCAGGGGATGGTGAAAACTATTCCTGAAGTATTTTCAATGCTGAAGTCGGCAGAGGTAGAAATCAAGAAAGAACATCAAGTGTTGATGGTCAATAAAACCACCAAGTTCAAGAAGGGCAAGGGTAAGAAGAACTTCAAGAAGGACGGCAAAGATGTTGCCGCGCCCGGTAAGCCAGTTGCCGGGAAGAAGTCAAGGAATGGACCCAAGCCTGAGACTGAGTGCTTTTATTGCAAAGGGAAGGGTCACTGGAAGCGGAACTGCCCCAAATACTTAGCGGACAAGAAGGCCGGCAACACTAAAGGTATATGTGATATACATGTAATTGATGTGTACCTTACCAGTACTCGTAGTAACTCCTGGGTATTTGATACCGGTGTCGTTGCTCATATTTGTAACTCACAGCAGGAGCTGCGGAATAAGCGGAGACTGGCGAAGGACGAGGTGACGATGCGCGTCGGGAATGGTTCCAAGGTCGATGTGATCGCCGTCGGCACGCTACCTCTACATTTACCCACGGGATTAGTTTTAAACCTCAATAATTGTTATTTGAGCATGAACATTGTATCTGGATCTCGTTTAATGCGAGATGGCTACTCATTTAAATCCGAGAATAATGGTTGTTCTATTTATATGAGAGATATGTTTTATGGTCATGCCCCGATGGTCAATGGTTTATTCTTAATGAATCTCGAACGTAATGTTACACATATTCATAGTGTGAATACCAAAAGATGTAAAGTTGATAATGATAGTCCCACATACTTGTGGCACTGCCGCCTTGGTCACATTGGTGTCAAGCGCATGAAGAAGCTCCATGCTGATGGACTTTTAGAGTCTCTCGATTATGAATCATTTGACACATGCGAACCATGCCTCATGGGCAAAATGACCAAGACTCCGTTCTCCGGAACAATGGAGCGAGCAACCAACTTATTGGAAATCATACATACTGATGTGTGTGGTCCAATGAGCGTTGAGGCTCGCGGAGGATATCGTTATGTTCTCACTCTCACTGATGACTTAAGTAGATATGGGTATGTCTACTTGATGAAACACAAGTCTGAGACCTTTGAAAAGTTCAAGGAATTTCAGAATGAAGTAGAGAATCAACGTGACCGAAAGATAAAGTTCTTACGATCAGATCGTGGAGGAGAATATTTAAGTCACGAATTTGGTACGCACTTAAGGAAATGTGGAATCGTTTCACAACTCACGCCGCCTGGAACACCTCAGCGTAATGGTGTGTCCGAACGTCGTAATCGCACTCTATTGGATATGGTGCGATCTATGATGTCTCTTACCGATTTACCGCTATCATTTTGGGGATACGCTCTAGAGACAGCTACATTCACTTTAAATAGGGCTCCGTCTAAATCCGTTGAGACGACACCGTATGAATTATGGTTTGGGAAGAAACCTAAGCTGTCGTTTCTAAAAGTTTGGGGATGCGATGCTTATGTCAAGAAACTTCAACCTGAAAAGCTCGAACCCAAGTCGGAAAAATGCGTCTTCATAGGATACCCTAAGGAAACCATTGGGTATACCTTCTACCTTAGATCCGAAGGCAAGATCTTTGTTGCCAAGAACGGATCCTTTCTGGAAAAAGAGTTTCTCTCGAAAGGAGTAAGTGGGAGGAAAGTAGAACTCGATGAAGTACTACCTCTTGAACCGGAAAGTAGTGCAGCTCAGGAAAATGTTCCTGTGGTGCCTACACCGACTGGAGAGGAAATTAATGATGATGATCAAGGTACTTCGGATCAAGTTGCTACTGAACTTCGTAGGTCCACAAGGACACGTTCCACACCAGAGTGGTATGGCAACCCTGTCCTGGAAATCATGTTGTTAGACAACGGTGAACCTTCGAACTATGAAGAAGCGATGGCGGGCCCAGATTCCAACAAATGGCTTGAAGCCATGCAATCCGAGATAGAATCCATGTATGAAAACAAAGTATGGACTTTGACAGACTTGCCCGATGATCGGCGAGCGATAGAAAACAAATGGATCTTTAAGAAGAAGACGGACGCGGATGGTAATGTTACCATCTATAAAGCTCGACTTGTCGCTAAGGGTTATCGGCAAGTTCAAGGGGTTGACTACGATGAGACTTTCTCTCCCGTAGCGAAGCTGAAGTCCGTCCGAATCATGTTAGCAATTGCCGCATACTATGATTATGAGATATGGCAGATGGACGTCAAAACGGCATTCCTTAACGGCTATCTTAAGGAAGAACTGTATATGATGCAGCCGGAGGGTTTTGTCGATCCTAAGAATGCTAACAAGGTATGCAAGCTCCAGCGATCCATTTATGGGCTGGTGCAAGCATCTCGGAGTTGGAACATTCGCTTTGATGAGATGATCAAAGCGTTTGGGTTTATGCAGACTTATGGAGAAGCCTGCGTTTACAAGAAAGTGAGTGGGAGCTCTGTAGCATTTCTCATATTATATGTAGATGACATACTTTTGATGGGAAATGATATAGAACTTTTGGACAGCATTAAGGCCTACTTGAATAAGTGTTTTTCAATGAAGGACCTTGGAGAAGCTGCTTACATATTAGGCATCAAGATCTATAGGGATAGATCGAGACGCCTCATAGGTCTTTCACAAAGCACATACCTTGATAAGATATTGAAGAAGTTCAAAATGGATCAGTCCAAGAAAGGGTTCTTGCCTGTATTGCAAGGTGTGAGATTGAGCTCGGCTCAATGCCCGACCACGGCAAAAGATAAAGAAGAGATGAGTGTCATCCCCTATGCCTCAGCCATAGGATCTATTATGTATGCCATGCTGTGTACCAGACCTGATGTAAACCTTGCCGTAAGTTTGGTAGGAAGGTACCAAAGTAATCCCGGCAAGGAACACTGGACAGCGGTCAAGAATATCCTGAAGTACCTGAAAAGGACAAAGGACATGTTTCTCGTTTATGAGGTGACGAAGAGCTCGTCGTAAAGGGTTACGTCGACGCTAGCTTCGACACAGATCTGGATGACTCTAAGTCACAAACCGGATACGTGTATATGTTGAATCGTGGAGCAGTAAGCTGGTGCAGTTGCAAGCAGAGCGTCGTGGCGGGATCTACATGTGAAGCGGAGTACATGGCAGCCTCGGAGGCAGCACATGAAGCAATATGGATGAAGGAGTTCATCACCGACCTAGGAGTCATACCCAATGCGTCGGGGCCAATCACTCTCTTCTGTGACAACACTGGAGCTATTGCCCTTGCCAAGGAGCCCAGGTTTCACAAGAAGACCAGGCACATCAAGCGTCGTTTCAACTCCATCCGTGAAAATGTTCAAGATGGAGACATAGATATTTGCAAAGTACATACGGATCTGAATGTCGCAGATCCGTTGACTAAACCTCTTCCGCGAGCAAAACATGATCAACACCAGAACTCTATGGGTGTTCGATTCATCACAATGTAACTAGATTATTGACTCTAGTGCAAGTGGGAGACTGTTGGAAATATGCCCTAGAGGCAATAATAAAAGGATTATTATTATATTTCCTTGTTCATGATAATTGTCTTTTATTCATGCTATAATTGTATTATCCGGAAATCGTAATACACGTGTGAATACATAGACCACAATATGTCCCTAGTGAGCCTCTAGTTGACTAGCTCGTTGATCAACAGATAGTCATGGTTTCCTGACTATGGACATTGGATGTCATTGATAACGGGATCACATCATTAGGAGAATGATGTGATGGACAAGACCCAATCCTAAGCATAGCACAAAGATCGTGTAGTTCGTTTGCTAGAGCTTTTCCAATGTCAAGTATCTTTTCCTTAGACCATGAGATCGTGTAACTCCCGGATACCGTAGGAGTGCTTTGGGTGTACCAAACGTCACAACGTAACTGGGTGGCTATAAAGGTGCACTACAGGTATCTCCGAAAGTGTCTGTTGGGTTGACACGGATCGAGACTGGGATTTGTCACTCCGTATGACGGAGAGGTATCTCTGGGCCCACTCGGTAATGCATCATCATAATGAGCTCAAAGTGACCAAGTGTCTGGTCACGGGATCATGCATTACGGTACGAGTAAAGTGACTTGCCAGTAACGAGATTGAACAAGGTATTGGGATACCGACGATCGAATCTCGGGCAAGTAACGTACCGATTGACAAAGGGAATTGTATACGGGGTTGCTTGAATCCTCGACATCATGGTTCATCCGATGAGATCATCGAGGAGCATGTGGGAGCCAACATGGGTATCCAGATCCCGCTGTTGGTTATTGACCAGAGAGCCATCTCGGTCATGTCTACATGTCTCCCGAACCCGTAGGGTCTACACACTTAAGGTTCGATGACGCTAGGGTTGTATGAATATGAGTATGCAGCAAACCGAATGTTGTTCGGAGTCCCGGATGAGATCCCAGACGTCGCGAGGAGTTCCGGAATGGTCCGGAGGTAAAGAATTATATATGGGAAGTCGAGTTTCGGCCATCGAGAAAATTTCGGGGGTCACCAGTATTGTACCGGGACCACCGGAAGGGTCCCGGGGGTCCACCGGGTGGGGCCACCCATCCCGGAGGTGCCCATGGGATGAAGTGGGAGGGGAACCAGCCCCTGGTGGGCTGGTGCACCCCCCGTGGGCCCCCCTCTGCGCCTAGGGTTGGGAACCCTAGGGGAGGGGGCGCCTCCACTTGCCTTGGGGGGCACTCCACCCCCCTGGCCACCGCCCCCCTTGGGAGATCCCATCTCCAGGCCCGGCGCCCCCCTGGGGTCCCTATATAAAGAGGGGGGGTGGGAGGGCAGCCGCACCCTGACATCTGGCGCCTCCCTAACCCCCTTGCTACACCTCCTCCTCCCGTAGTCGCTTGGCGAAGCCCTGCCGGAACCCTGCTGCATCCACCACCACGCCGTCGTGCTGCTGTATCTTCATCAACCTCTCCTCCCCCCTTGCTGGATCAAGAAGGAGGAGACTTCACGCTGACCGTACGTGTGTTGAACGTGGAGGTGCCGTCCGTTTGGCGCTAGGATCTCCAGTGATTTGGATCACGACGAGTACGACTCCCTCAACCTCGTTCTCTTGAACGCTTCCGCTCGCGATCTACAAGGGTATGTAGATGCACTCCTCTCTCTCGTTGCTAGATGAACTCATAGATTGATCTTGGTGAACGTAGGAAATTTTTTATTTTATGCAACGTTCCACAACAGCCACGGCACGCACGCGGCCTGGAGCCAGCAAAGCATCGAATCTCCGTCCGGCTTCTCCATATCGCCACACCCATGGAGCACGCCATCGCCGGGCTATGCTGACGGCGACGTCCATGGCGGGTTTAACCCCAACGTCACCTGCCCCCCAAGGCCGCCCGGTCCAGTGCACGCCCTCGCCCGCGTTCGCCGGCGTGTAGTACCCTCCATACACGTACTCGCTACCGGACTACGCAGCCTCCCCGACGCCACCTCTCCACCATGGCCTCTACTCGGAAGCCTCCTCGTCGCATCTTGGCGACGTCGACGCGATGGAGGCCTACATGGAAGACATCGCAGCCGGCTCGGCTGCCGCCGCCGCCTCCCTTGGGTTCACTACCCAAGACGGCTCGATTGATCTCGGTAACATGGACGGCGGTCTCGACTACGACGAGGAAGAGACGGAGGAGGAGGAGGAGGAGGAGGAGGAGGAGGAGGAGGAATAGGAGGAGGAGCCGACGCAGACGAGGAAGGGCAAGAAGAAGAAGAATAAGAATAAAGGGGTGGCCAAGACCGGTGAGCCGCGCATCAAGTGGGTGTCCAAGGAAGATGAGTGCCTCGCCGAAGCGTGGAAAGTCGTCTTCCCTGACCAGATCACTGGCACGAACCAGAACATCGACATGTATTGGTACTGCATCAAGGCCGTGTTTGACGAGCGCAAGCTCGTCGTCCCCTACTTCAAAGGCATCCACATGCAGCGGGGGTCGAAGGCGATGGCTAACCATTGGGGGCTCATCCAAACGGCGTGCAACAAATGGCATGGGATCGTCGAGGAGGTCGCGGCTCGCTGAAAAGCGGCACCAGCGTCTAGGATCAGGTACAGCACGCCACCCTCTCGCTAATCCTCTTGTCATACGGGCGCCCATTTGCGCGCCCGTGCTACCTCTTGAGCATGCGTTGGTTTTCCCTTGAAGAGGAAAGGGTGATGCAGCAAAGTAGCGTAAGTATTTCACACAGTTTTTGAGAACCAAGTTATCAATCCAGTAGGAGGCTACATGCAAATCCCTCGTACCTACACAAAAAAATAAGAACCTTGCAACCAACACGATAAAGGGGTTATCAATCCCTTCACGGCCACTTGCAAAAGTGAGATATGATAGAGATAATAATAAGATAAATAAATTTGGTATTTTTATGATGTAGATTGGAAAGTAAAGATTGCAAAATAAAATAGATCGGAAACTTATATGATGTAAAATAACCCGGGGGCCATAGGTTTCACTAGTGGCTTCTCTCAAGATAGCATAATTATTATGGTGGGTGAACAAATTACTGTCTAGCAATTGATAGAATAGTGCATAGTTATGAGAATATCTAGGCATGATCATGTATATTGGCATCACGCCCGCGATAAGTAGACCAAAACGATTCTGCATCTACTACTATTACTCCACACATCGACTGCTATCCAGCATGCATCTAGAGTATTAAGTTCATAAGAACAGAGTAACGCATTAGGCAAGATGACATGATGTAGGGGGATAAACTCAAGCAATATGATATAAACCCCATCTTTTTATCCTCTATGGCAACAATACAATACGTGCCTTGCTGCCCCTATTGTCACTGGGAAAGGACACGGCAAGATTGAACCCAAAGCTAAGCACTTCTCCCATTGCAAGAAAGATCAATCTAGTAGGCCAAACCAAACTGATAATTCGAAGAGACTTGCAAAGATAACCAATCATACATAAAAGAATTTAGAGGAGATTCAAATATTGTTCATAGATAATCTTGATCATAAACCCACAATTCATCGGATGTCGACAAACACACCGCAAAAAGAGTTACATCGAATAGATCTCAGGGAAGATCAAGGAGAACTTTGTATTGAGAATCAAAGAGAGTGAAGAAGCCATTTAGCTAATAACTATGGACCCGAAGGTCTGTGGTAAACTACTCAGACTTCATCAAAGAGGCTATGGTGTTGATGTAGAAGCCCTCTGTGATTGATTCCCCCTCCGGCGGAGCGCTGGAAAAGGCCGCAAGATGGGATCTCATAGGTACAGAAGGCTGCGACGGTGGAAACAGGGTTTCGTGGTGCTCCTGGATGTTTTCAGGGTATATGGATATATATAGGCAAAGGAAGTCGGTCAAGGGAGCCATGAGGGGCCCACAAGGGTGGGGGCGCGCCCACCTCCCTAAGGCGCGCCCTGGACCCTCGTGGATGCCTTGCTTCTTTCTTGACATCCACTCCAAGTCTCCTGGATTGAATTTGTTCCAAAAGTAACTCTCCCGAATGTTTCATTCTGTTTGGACTCCGTTTGATATTCCTTCTCCACAAAACACTGAAATAGGAAAAAAACAGCAATTTGGGCCGGGCCTCTGCTACCTCTTGAGCACTGCGTTGGTCTTCCCTTGAAGAGGAAAGGGTGATGCAACAAAGTAGCTTAAGTAT
Source organism: Triticum aestivum (assembly GCF_018294505.1). Lineage (NCBI taxonomy): Eukaryota > Viridiplantae > Streptophyta > Magnoliopsida > Poales > Poaceae > Triticum > Triticum aestivum. The sequence continues at coordinate 95,245,022 of NC_057810.1, forward strand.
TTCCCTCAGTTTTGAGAACCAAGGTATCAATCCAGTAAGAGGCTACACGCAAGTCCCTTGTACCTACACAAACAAACAAGAACCTCGCAACCAACACGATAAAGGTGTTGTCAATCCCTTCACGGCCACTTGCGAAAGTGAGATCTGATAGAGATAATAAGATAAGATAAATATTTTTGGTATTTTTATGATATAGATTGAAAAGTAAAGATTGCAAAATAAAGTAGATCGGAAACTTATATGATGGAAAATTGTAGGATCGGAAGTATGCCTAGAGGGGGGTGATTAGACTACTTGACCAATTAAAAACTTAACCTTTTCCCAATTTTAGTCTTTGGCAGATTTTAGCTATCTTAGCACAAGTCAAGCAATCTTCACACAATTCAAGCAAGCATGCAAAGAGTATATGAGCAGCGGAAAGTAAAGCATGCAACTTGCAAGAATGTAAAGGGGAAGGGTTTGGAGAATTCAAATGCAATTGGAGACACGGATGTTTTTGTCGTGGTTTTGATAGGTGGTGCTATCGTACATCCACGTTGATGGAGACTTCAACCCACGAAGGGTAACGGTTGCGCGAGTCCACGGAGGGCTCCACCCAAGAAGGGTCCACGAAGAAGCAACCTTGTCTATCGCACCATGGCCGTCGCCCATGGAGGACTTGCCTCACTAGCGGTATATCTTCACGAAGTAGGCGATCTCCTTGCCCTTACAAACTCCTTGGTTCAACTCCACAATCTTGTCGGAGGCTCCTAAGTGACACCTAGCCAATCTAGGAGACACCACTCTCCAAGAAGTAACAAATGGTGTGTTGATGATGAAATCCTTGCTCTTGTGCTTCAAATGATAGTCTCCCCAACACTCAACTCTCTCTCAAAGGATTTGGATTTGGTGGAAAGAAGATTTAAGTGGAAAGCAACTTGGGGAAGGCTAGAGATCAAGATTCATATGGTAGGAATGGAATATCTTGGCCTCAACACATGAGTAGGTGGTTCTCTCTCAGAAATCGTAAGTTGGAAGTGTAGGTTTGTTCTGATGGCTCTCTCCACGAATGAAGAGGAGGTGGAGGGGTATATATAGCCTCCACACAAAATATAACCGTTACACACAATTTACCAATCTCGGTGGGACAGAATCAACAAACTCGGTCAGACCGATTTAGTAAACCTTGTGACCGTTAGGATTTTCGATGGGACCGACATGCAACTCGGTAGGACCGATATGGTTAGGGTTAGGGCATAACGTAATCTCGGTGAGACCGATTACACAAACTCGGTGAGACCGATTTTGGTAATAAGCTAACCAGAGAGTTGGTCAGGTAAACTCGGTGGGACCGGTTCGCTCATTTCTGTGGGACCGAAATGTTACGAAAAGGAAACAGAGAGTTTACATTGCAATCTCGATGGGACCGATCGCTCATCTTGGTGGTACCGAAACGTTACGAAGGGAAACAGAGAGATTACAATCCCATCTCGGTGAGACCGAGATCCCTATCAGTGAGACCGATTTGCCTAGGGTTTGTGGCAGTGGCTATGACATCTAAACTCGGTGGCGCCGGGTATAAAGAATCAGTGGGGCCAAGTTTGACTTTTGGTTTGGGTCATATGTGGATATGAGAAAGTAGTTGAGGGTTTTTGGAGCATATCACTAAGCACTATGGAGCAAAAAACTCATAAACAATACCTCATCCCTCCTTGATAGTATTGGATTTTCCTATAGACTCAATGTGATCTTGGATCACTAAAATATAAAATGTAGAATCTTGATCTTTTGAGCTTGAGCCAATCCTTTTATCCTTAGTATTTTGAGGGATCCACTTTCCTTATCCATGCCATGCCATTCATTAAGGTTTTCCTGAAATGTTCATCTTGGAATGATGTTAGCTCAATGAGCTATATGTTGTTAGGAATTACCAAAACCACCTAGGGATAGTTGCACTTTCAATCTCCCCCTTTTTGGTAATTGATTACAACATATAGATCAAAGCTTCGACAAATAATAATAAGAGTGAAAAACATTGTCGCTTTGAGAAGTATGTGATAAGCAAGAGCTCCCCCTAAATTTGTGCATAGTTTAAGATTTGCTTTGGACTGCAAATGCACAAAGATTTAGGCTCATGGGTTACTCTTCCATGTCACATTCATCTTGGTGGAGTGCTCAAAATCATAGAGATTGAATACATGCACTCATCACCAAGCAAAGTGAGTGATCATATAGAGATAGATGGGATAATGTCATCCAACAAGCATAAATGTAGCATATGATCAAACACATGATCATCCAGGTATCACACAGACATAAAGTATCTCAAACAAGCAAATAAAGTTTAACCACCAAAGCAAGGGAGAACAAAAGCAAACTCTCTCTCTCTCGAAGCCTATGATCTATACATTTTTCTCCCCCTTTGGCAACAAGTTACCAAAAAGTTCCTAGAAGATGCATAGTACTATGTCGTCTCTCAGGCTTGGTCTTGATGTGATGGTGTAGATATGACTCCAAGGACGAAAGCTTCAGTTGATGTGGATGGAGCTGGAGGTGTAGGTGCTGGAGCTAGTTGCACCGGAGTTGTAGAAGCTGTAGCTGGTGCAGATGAAGTGGCTCTGGTGTCTGTCACTGGCACTGCAGCTGATCTCTGAGCTCTAGGCACTTTGGCAAATGCATTAGTGGTTGTCTTGCCCTTCCTCTCCTGCATATCATCCTGAAGCTGCTCAACAACAGACTAGATCTAAGTTACCTTCACATCCATGTCATAGAACTTCTGCTCCATGATCCTCTCTAGGCTCTCCTCGTTTTGAGTCAAGGTGGCCAGCCCTTTCTCAATCCTCAGAGTGGATGCAATCAAGTAGCCTAGTTGATCTTGTTTGCTCTTCAAAAAGTATTGAGATGCCTCTTCCATTGTTGGCATCTTGGTAGCCTTCTCTATCCTTGCATTCTCCTTCTTTTCTTGAGAATGCACAGAAGATGGTTCATCTTCATCCATAACCACTTGGTTGTCCTCAAAATCTGGAAAGATAGGCATGTGATCCTTGTCCAATAGGTATGTGCCTGTGCCCATCTTGGAGTTAATCAGCTCCTGGATTTGTGGGGCATACCCATAGCTTCTCTTCTGGTCAGCTGTTGTCCTCTTGATAGTCTCAACTATGAGGCTCATGACCTTGAACTTTTGAGGCACATCAAATATGTGTAGTGGATTGATGGCATGGCCTCTGATCATGTTTTGATCTCCTGACTTGGGCAAGAGTGTGTGCCTAAGGATCCAGTTGATGGTTGGCAGTCCTGACAGAAGGAAATGTACAGATCCAAACTTGTGTGTTTCAAGAGCTTTATCTAGGATCTCCTTGTACATGTCTGCCATAGAATTGTGATCCTTCTTCTTCTTAGCATAGACATCCAAGTCATCTTCTTTCTCCTTTCGTGCATTTATCAGATTTTCCCATTCTTCAATTGTAGATTGGTACCTTGTACCTTCAGACATCCATACTATCCTGCCATCTGGATAGAAGTGTTATGTGGAGTAGAATTGCATTAATGAGCTCATCATTCCACTTTGTGAACTTTTGTCCAACAAAGTCTGCAACTTCACAAGCACTAAAACTGTCATGCACACCAGGATAGTGTTCCTCATTCTCCTTGATGTATTTCCAGTCCACCCACCTCATGTCACAAACTATAGGCTTCTTGTCCAGCAACACAGTCTCATAGAAATCCTGATGTTCCTTAGTATGGAACCTGTAGTCAACAACAGTCCTTCTCCTGATAGCATAAGGATCAGACAACCTCCACTGTCTGAGTCCTGCATCCTTCCTCAGCTTCATGTTCTCAGCCACATGATGAGCATCATTGTGGTCTGGAATCTTTGGCTTCAACTTCCTCAAGATATGCTCTGCATCTTCTTCTTCTTCAGCAACAGCTTCAGGCACTAGGATCTTGTTCTTTTCAGCAGCAGATATGTTCCTGGTATTCCTCTTAGGTGCACTCTTGGGCTTGGAGGTAGCTTTGGGTGCTTCTTTGGGCTTTGATGGTGCAGCCCCTGACCTAATAGCATCATCCATAAGCTTTTGAGCCTTGGGTGCTGGTGCAGCAGCCTCTTCTTCCTCTTCCTCTTCCTCTTCCTCTTCCATCATGGAAGGCTGTCCAACAACTCTGGCCATGGTCTTCTTGACCCTTTCCTTCCTCTTCTTCCCTTCTGCAACAACCTCTTTGGGATCAGATTTCTCAGGTACTTGAGTAGAGGCTCTGGCTTTAGACATGGGAGTTCTCTTTGCAGGCACTTTGGTCTTCATACCAGGCCTAGTGGTTGCAGATGTGCCATATTCCTTTTCGAGCACTTTCTTCTTGGAAGTGGTGTCATCCTCAACTGCCACATAGTCTTCATCCTCAGATTCTGAGGTTTTCTTCTTACTGGCCCTGGTGGCAGCTTTGGGCAAGTTGCTTGGGGTGCTCCTGCTGCCATCATCTGAGGTGCTAGAGGGACTAGTGCCCTCACTCATGTGAATCTGCAACTCTGACTGGTTTTGGCTGTCACTTTGATCAGACATATTGAAAATACTGACTGCAGACCATGTGAATAGATATAGATGAGATAGAGTGGATGAGCATCACAGAGTACAGAGTTTTTGCAAAAGAATGATTCAAAAACTTAGTTTTAGTTTTCCACAGAAAGCATTTCGGATCAACCTATTTGCAAACTCGGTGATACCGAAGCAGCTTTTGGAACCTAAACTAGTGAACTCGGTCAGACCGAGTCATAGTTCAGTGGAACCGAGACTGCTAGGGTTTCACAAAGTCCTGAACTCGGTCACACCGATTTGCAATTCTTGGTCAGACCGAGAATCACTTGTGCAATGGCCTTAGCCGAATCGGTGGAACCGAGTTCTACAACTCGGTGGGTCCGAGATGGTTTCGACGGAAACCTAACCCTAAATTTCCAATTCACTTCTAATCTATGGATTGTTTTGACTAGATAGAATCGTTTCAATCATGGCAAGAATCATGATAAACACAATGTGCTAGGAATCGTACGGGGATAACACTGTGATCGAGTCTGTACCCTAGCTTGGCGATGAACTCGCTACAGCGGCAATGGCGGGTTTGAATTCCGTTGACGGCGGTAGACACCAGCGACTGGAGGCGGCTGGCAACGAGGAGGACGTTCCGGAGACCCTGGAGGCAGAGCGAGCTATGCGCGGGCGAAGGGGTTTGGAGAAAGTTTCCAATTTTTTGCCCGTGAGTATATATAGCTCGACCCTGTCGGTGTGACCGAGTGGAACAACTCGGTGGCACCGAGATGCATAACTGTTGACAGTTACAGCAACTCGGTGTGACCGAAATGTTCAAATCGGTTGCACCAAGATTAAAAACCTAGATCGACTTAGTGATCTCGGTATGACCGAAATGGAAGAATCGGTCAGACCGAAATGCACAAAGAAGTTTTGGAAGCTTAAGTCTATCACGAATCAGGGACTCCGAGTGCTCCTCACACAGAGTGGTTCGAATCTGACTTGATCAAATTTTGTGATGTAGCATGAATAGAGTTTGAGACAAGAAAAGCATCGATAGCTAGAGAAGGTTCTTAGGCATTCTTGTTCATCCACTTGGCAAAAGAAAAAGAAACCAATCAATCAAAGCAACAAGTGGATGTCCTCGAATGAGTTAAATATGCAACCAACATGCTCACAAAATAAAATAGCAAATGAAATATGTGGCAAAGCATGCACAACCAATTATAGCATCTATCAAACAATTGGCGATGACTAGGTCATCTATATATGAGTATATTGACTTAGGAGTCAAATGAGAACATTTGATCATAGGTCATACTCATCGTTTAGGCTCAAGTGGGGTTACCACTTTTACATAATGCATTGATGTGTTCACACCATTAGAGTTGCTTTGACTCAATTCTTAGAGTTAAGCTCCCCCTAGATGTGAGATCCCCCCTTAGACGGATGAACTAACCTTGGGTTTTGTCGATGATGATTTCATGTAGGTGTTGAAGATGTGGATGCTCAATGTTGATGAAGATCATTTGAAGCAATCCTTTGGAGTGACTTGCACTTTCAATACCTACACGGGTTAGTCCCACAAGGAACAAACAAGGATATCCATAGACATAGAGTGATGCACACACAAGATGATGTCCATGAACGCATTAGGTTACCTTGTCCCTTGTCTTACCAACAAGAGGGTTTGTGACTCCTTGAACTAGTGCAAGATGTGGAAGTTTATTGCACTTGTTGTTGCCAAAATGATATGAGTGAAGTATGTTGGCGGAGTCACCCTCAAGAACTCTCTAGTTCTTCTTCTTTGGGATCCACATCATCTTGATGGGAATCCTTGGAGTTGTAGTCGTACTTGACGAAGTAGAACTTGATGTTGTCTTGGGAACCCACTTGACCAAGGCCTTAGGAGCTTCTTCAAATGCATCAATCTCCTCTTGAAGCTTGTCCTTGCCTTTTTTCTTGTGGTCTTGTGGTGGAAGATCATCTTGAGCTTGTGTCCCCTTGAAGTAAGTAGGATCATACTTCTCTTATTGAGGAACAAACTTCGTCTTGGGATATTGATCTTCTTCCCACTCAACTCCATTGGCATTGAACTTTCATTCAAAACCAACACCTTGGTTCTTCCGGTGCCTTCCTTGCTTGCGTACAATTTCCTCAAATTGCTTACTCCCGGCAAGGCTCTTGTAAATACCTTTCTCTATAATTCCCTTCAATAAGCTATTTTCTTGCTCAAGTGTAACTTGGCTAAGAGAATCATTAGTGGAATCAAGAGAACTACTAGAAGCAACAATATTGGATTTAGCATGATTATTGTTACTACTAGAGGAAGAATCTTTCTTGTTCTTTTTAATGGACTTGACTTGAGGCACGTAAGTTGATAAGAGTAAATGCTTGGCAATGTAAGAAGAACTTTTCTTACGGAGATCATCATTGATTGCCTTTAATAATTCATGCTCGTGCTCATGGTTGAGCTTTTCAAAGCGTAACTTCTCATGAGCCCTTAAAAGTTCTCGATGATCTTCTAATATAGTTTCATGAGCTAACTTAAGAGTGTTTAGTTCTTTAGTTAGAAGATCAATCTTCTCCTTATCAAGATTCATATGGTAGGAATGGAATATCTTGGCCTCAACACATGATTAGGTGGTTCTCTCTCAGAAATCGTAAGTTGGAAGTGTAGGTTTGTTCTGATGGCTCTCGCCACGAATGAAGAGGAGGTGGAGGGGTATATATAGCCTCCACACAAAATCTAACCATTACACACAATTTACCAATCTCGGTTGGATCGAATCAACAAACTCGGTCACACCGATTTAGTAAACCTAGTGACCGTTAGGATTTTCGGTGGGACCGACATGCAACTCGGTAGGACCGATATGGTTAGTGTTAGGGCATAATGTAATCTCGTGAGACCGATTACACAAACTCGGCGAGACCGATTTTGGTAATAAGCTAATCAGAGAGTTGGTCAGGTAAACTCGGTGGCACCGGTTCGCTCATTTCGGTGGCACCGAAATGTTACAAAAAGGAAATAGAGAGTTTACATTGCAATCTCGGTGGGACCGATCGCTCATCTTGGTGGTACCGAAACGTTACGAAGGGAAACAGAGAGATTACAATCCCATCTCGGTGAGACCGAGAACCCTATCGGTGAGACCGATTTGCCTAGGTTTTGTGGCGGTGGCTATGACATCTGAACTCGGTGGCGCCGGGTAGAAAGAATTGGTGGGGCCGGGTTTGAATTTTGGTTTGGGTCATATGTGGATATGAGAAAGTAGTTGAGGGTTTTTTGGAGTATATCACTAAGCACCGTGGAGCAAAAACCTCATTAAACAACACCTCATCCCTCCTTGATAGTATTGGCTTTTCCTATAGACTCAATGTGATCTTGGATCACTAAAATATAAAACGTAGAGTCTTGAGCTTTTGAGCTTGAGCCAGTCCTTTTATCCTTAGTATTTTGAGGGATCCACTTTCCTTATCCATGCCATGCCATTCCTTGAGCTTTTCCTGAAATGTTCATCTTGGAATGATGTTAGCTCAATGAGCTATATGTTGTTAGGAATTACCAAAACCACCTAGGGATAGTTGCACTTTAAAAAATACACACGGGGGGCATAGGTTTCACTAGTGGCTTCTCTCAAGATAGCATAAGTATTACGGTGGGTGAACAAATTACTGTCGAGCAATTGATAGAAAACTGCATAGTTAGGAGAATATCTAGGCATGATAATGTAAATAGGCATCACGTCCGCGACAAGTAGATCGAAACGATACTGCATCAACTACTATTACTCCACACATCGACCGCTATCCAGCATGCATCTAGAGTATTAAGTTCATAAGAATAGAGTAAAGCATTAGGCAAGATGACATGATGTAGAGGGATAAACTCCAGCCATATGATATAAACCCCATATTTTTATCCTCGATGGCAACAATACAATACATTCCTTGCTGCCCCTGCTGTCACTTGGAAAGGACACCGCAAGATTGAAACCAAAGCTAAGCACTTCTCCCATTGCAAGAAAGTTCAATCTAGTAGGCCAAACAAATTTGATAATTCGAAGAGACTTGCAAAGATAACCAATCGTATATAAAAGAATTCAGAGGAGATTCAAATATTTCTAATAGATAAACTTGATCATAAACCCACAATTCATCTGACCTCGACAAACACACTGCAAAAAGAGTTACATCGAATAGATCTCCAAGAAGATCAAGGAGAACTTTGTATTGAGATTCAAAGAGAGAGAAGAAGCCATCTAGCTAATAACTATGGACCTGAAGGTATGTGGTAAACTACTCACAACTCATCGGAGAGGCCTTGGCGATGATGTAGAAGCCCTCCGTAATCGATTTCCCCTCCAGCGAAGCACCGGAAAAGGCTCCAAGATGATATCTCACGGGTACAGAAGGTTGCAACGGTGGAAATAGAGTTTCGTGGTGCTCGTGGATGTTTTCAGGGTATGCAAGTATATATAAGCGAAGGAAGTCGGCCAGGGGAGCCACGAGGGGCCCATGAGGGTTGGGGCGCGCCCACCCCCCTAGGGCGCACCCTGGACCCTCGTGGCCGCCTTGTTTACTTCTTAACGTCCACTCCAAGTCTCCTGGATTGTGTTTGTTCCAAAAAGATCTCTCCCGAAGGTTTCATTCCGTTTGGACTCCGTTTGATATTCCTTTTCTGCGAAACACTGAAATTGGCAAAAATATAGCAATTTGGGCTGGGCCTCCGGCTAATAGGTTAGTCCCAAAAATGATATAAAAGTGTATAGTAAAGCCCATAAACATTCAAAATGAGTAATATAATAGCATGTAACAATAAAAAATTATAGATACGTTGGAGACGTATCAAGCATCCACAAGCTTAATTCCTGCTCGTCCTCGAGTAGGTAAATGATAAAAACAAAATTTTTGATGTGGAATGCTACCTAGCATATTTCTCAATGTAATTTTCTTTATTGTCGCATGAATGTTCAGATCCAAATGATTCAAGATAAAAGTTCATATTGACATGAAAACAATAATACTTCAAGCATACTAACAAAGCAATCATGTCTCACTACTGGAATTAGCTTATTTGCCGTCTGCTAGCTGACGGCAAAGAAGGTCTTTGCCATCCGCTTAGAGAAAACAGATGGCAAAGAACTGGCTGATGGCAAAGAAGGTCTTTTCCATCAGCCAGTTCTTTGCCGTCTGCTAGCTGACGGCAAAAAATCTTTGCCGTCAGCTGGTTGACGGCAAAGAGAGAGGTGGCCCCCACTAACGAGCTGATTAGAAAAAACTTAACGCCCCCCCTCTTTGCCGTCTGGTAGTAGACGGCAAAGATAAAAAAAGCGGACGATAAAGGCGAGGCGTACGGCAAAGAACTAACCTAACTAACCTAACTAACGGCCGAGCCCCCTGCCCCTTCCTCTCTCTGTTTCTCTCCCTCTCTCCTCCCCGACGACACCAGATCCACCCACCGACGCCCCCATTGCCCGGTGCCGCCCCTGCCACCCGCCGTCGCCCCGACCACCCGCCGCCGCCCCCTCCACCGCCCCCGCCCCCGCCACCCGCCGCAACTTGCCCCGTCGCCCCACCACCCTGCCGCCGCCACCCGCTGACGCCCCAGCGCCCCACCATCCCGCCGCCCTGGCGCCCCGGTGCCCCACCACGTCGCCGCCAGACTGTCCCACTGCCCCGGCGCCCCGCCGCTCCCAACCAGCCCACCACCCCGGCGCCACCGTCGCCCCCGGCGCCACCATGGCCCCATCGCCCCCACCTCCCTGCCGGCTCGGCGCCGCCGCTCAACGCCCCCCCTGAGCTCCACCGCCCCGGAGCCCTGCCGCCCCCGTCGCTACCGCCACCATGCCGCCGCGAAACCATGGCCCCCATCGGCTCGGGTGAGTTATTTTTTTTCTGTTTTTTCTGTTTTTTGCTTTTTAATTGTTAGTGTTAGATTTAGTGCTAGATATGTGTTAGTGTTAGTGTTAGATTTAGTGCTAGATATGTGTTAGTGTTAGATTTAGTGCATGGGTTTTATATAATTAGTTATATTATTAAAAGAAGTAGAAAAAAGATGAAAAAAGAAGAAGAAGAAGAAAAGAAGAATATGTAGAAGGGGAAGAAGAAGAGAAGGAAAGAAGAAAAAGAAGAAAGGAAAGAAGAAGAATAAGAAGCGAAGGAAAGAAGATAAAGGATAGAAGGAAACACCCCGGCCCCCTGACCCCGACACCCCGACCCCGACACCACACCCCGACACCCTGACCCATTTGTCGGTGTCAAAACTGGTAGATCTCGGGTAGGGGGTCCCGAACTGTGCGTCTAAGGCTAATGGTAACATGAGGCAGGGGACACGATGTTTTACCCAGGTTTGGGCCCTCTTGTTGGAGGTAATACCCTACTTCCTTCTTGATTGATCTTGATAATATGAGTATTACAAGAGTTGATCTACCACGAGATCGTAGAGGCTAAACCCTAGAAGCTAGCCTATGATTATGATTGTTGTTGTTCTACGGACTAAACCCTCCGGTTTATATAGACACCGGAGGGGGCTAGGGTTACACAGAGTCGGTTACAGAGAAGGAAATCTACATATCCGAATATCCAAGCTTGCCTTCCACGCAAAGAAGAGTCCCATCCGGACACGAGATGAAGTCTTCAATCTTTCATTTTCATAGTCCAACAGTCCGGCCAAAGTATATAGTCCGGCTGTCCGAGGACCCCTTAATCCAGGACTCCCTCAGTAGCCCCTGAACCAGGCTTCAAAGATGATGAGTCCGGCGCGCAGATTCTCTTCGACATTGCAAGGCGGGTTCCTTCTCCGAATACTCCATAGAAGATTTAGGACACAAGGATCGTCTCTGGCTCTGCGAAACAAATTCCACATAACACCGCAGAAAGTATAACTTTCCACAAATCTAAACTGCCGACAGCTTATACAATATCACGCCATGGTCCGATCTTTATTCGTACCGTTTTCATAACCAGCCACTACACGCGCTACGAGGCAGTTTTACTGGCACGTCTTGTCGAAGTAGAGATCTTGTTCCCCCTTATCACGGGATTCTCATCAATACAGGTGTGGGTAACCCAATCCTGTTTGTTTAATATGACTCCTCAACTTTAGGTAAGTCCCAAACGGTCATGCAGGGGACGCTTGATATTCGTCCTCTTTATAAAGGGGGCCAAGGCATGTCCTTTTCTTTCCACGCTCGATCCTTCCCCTCCCGCACCTCAAGTTCCAACACCCAAGGCTCAAGCCAAAGCACTTCGGTCCTTCGACCATGTCCGGATCCAATCAAGGCCGGTGGATGGCCTCCTCCGTCACAGAGGAGGAGATCCAGAAGCTTAGGGAGGCCAGGTATCTCACTGCCGAGATTCCGCATAGGCTACCTGCTCCAGGGCAGGTCGTCCCCACTCCTGAACCCAACGAGAGCGTTGTCTTTATCTCCCACTTTCTCCGAGGGCTGGGTTTTAGCTTGGATCCCTTCATAAGAGGGCTCATGTTCTATTACGGACTAGATTTCCACGATCTAGCTCTGGATTCCGTTCTTCACATGTCAATGTTTATCGTCGTGTGTGAAGCCTTCCTCCGCATCACCCCCCACTTTGGCATATGGCTCAAGTCCTTCAATGTGAGGCCGAGGGTGATCGACGGGCGTCACGCGGAGTGCGAAGGCGCTATAATAAGCAAAGGTGCCGACGCCCCATGGCCAAAGGGTTCTTTCGTGGAGACCTCTGATTTATGGCAGCAAGAGTGGTTTTACAGCACCGCTACCCGATGTACAAAGTGGGTGGCTGCTCCAGCGTTCTGCCTGGGCCCTCCACCACAACTGGCGTCATGGGTCAACAAAGGGCCGGACTGGGGGCCGGCAAATGACGTGCCGACATTGTAGAGCCGCATCCGAGACCTTCTCAAGAGGGATATCAGTCTTGCCAAGATAATGCAAGTGATGCTGGTTCGTCGAGTCCTGCCCTGCCAACGTCATCCTCTCCGTATGTGGGAGTTCAACCCGGAAGGACCGTGAATAGTTCAACAATTCTTTGGTATGACGCTCAAAGAGATGTCCGAGTTATTCTTCGGATCACGAATAAAGTGTTAGGAAACCACCGAGGACGTGGGTCTCAATTGTAATCGCCCGGATACCTTGGTAAATACTTCTGCTGCCGAACACACCATCCTTTATATTTATTATAACCTCATTAGAAAAACGTTCTCTGCCAGGACTGGCTGAAGAAAGCGGAGATGATTAGGTCCGGCCCCTCTTCCCGAAGGCTCGTCGAATCCCTTGTTGACCAGGATGCTTGACCGCGCGCCGTATCAGGTGCCATCGGACAAAGACGAGGGGAGGAATAGAGAAGCCACAAATGGGCCTCATTTTTTACAAATCCAGGTTGGAGGAGTAGGTGCCTCCGCGAAGGAGGATAATCGGGGAGGGGAATCTAAAATCCCTTCTCCTCAAGGTAAGAAAATGGCCGCCTCCGAAGATTTGGAAATCGAGGCTTCTAAACGAGGGAAGAAGACCTCACAAGGGGACCGCCCTCCACCAAGGCATAAGTGAAAGAGTACTTTGGTAGACATACCCCGTTTATTTTCTGAGGATAATGACCGAAACTTATTTGTTGCAGTCCGGCTCGTAGCCCTTCTCCATAGAGTTCGTCCTTGGGGGATCTTCCCCCGGTGATGATGGAGAGCGAGTCGCCTCCCCCTTCCTGCCCGTCACACGGGGCAGATGACCCCGAAGTGTCGTCACGGAGGATATCTCCTGATCCGCCAAGGCCAAAACTTGACACTTCGGCCGTCCGGAGTCTGGAATATCTGGCTCCCAAGGAGAGCTTTAGGAGGAGTCCGGGATTGTCCTGCACACAGTCGGACACCCTAATGGGCCTTCTGGAGCGAGCGGCCATCTCAGAGACGCATCGTGCCTTAATGGGCATGGTAGTTGAGGGGATTTCTCTGTTAATAATCTCGCTGCTTTATGTGTAGGTGGCTGACGGTCCGGCGGTTGACTGATCTGCTGATTTTGCCGAACTAAAGCGGCAGCTAGATGTGGCCGATGCCGACATCATGCTTGTTAACAAGCGGCTTGACGAGGCCCAGGGTATGTATATTCGGCTTGTCAGCAAATCTTTAAGAGGAGCATGATGCTAGTATCTATAATATGTTGTGACTGCAGATGGAGTTGCTGCCGTGGAGACCCTTCGAGGGGAGCTTGCCCGAGCCAAGGAGCAAGCTCGGATGAGTGATGCGGCCGCTCTGAAGGCGTCGAGGAGTTAAGAGCCGAACAGGCTGCTCATCGCCGAAGCGAAGAAAAGATAGCCCAGATGGCTACCGTGCTAGAAGATTCTGCCAACCGCCTTGAAAAGGAAAATCAACAAAAGGCGACTGTCCTGAAGAAGGCCCTGGAGGCCGCCAAGGAAACCAGCTCTGAAATGAGGGTGTTGAGGGAGGAGCTTCGTGAGGCCGGAGATATCGTGGCTGGAAAGCCCTATCTGTTGCGGATGAAATTCAAAGATCCAAAGTATGCCCCTCTGGATCAGTTGTGGAGTGCAGTGGACACATACGCGGACCTGGCAAAGAGCGCTGCTGATGCCTCCGAGTTTTACAAAGATTGGAATGGTCATAAGGCTGAGAGGTTATTCTGGTCGCAGTTCAGTGCCCCGACGCGTCCGTTGCCATTGAATGAAAAGATGGCCGCATGGGCCGAACTCCACAGGTTGTCCGGGCTTGCTATAAGGTCTGTCGTGGATCATCTTTGGCCACAAGGACCGAGGCCGGACAGCTATTTTGGATTGGTGCAACAATTCCTTGGTGTTGTGTCGCATATCAATGCTGTGAAGAGGTCGACATGCATAGAGGGTGCGCGGATGGTTCTTGCCTGTTTTAAAACATACTGGGCTAGGAAGGAAGCGACCGCTGTTGCAACCCGGAGTGCGGCAGACGGCCAGGACCCGGCCGAGCACTATTTCAAAGAAGTCGTAGAAGGCGCCCGTTTAATAAAGGCCCAGTGTTCGAAGAGTGCCATGTTCGAATGACATGTATCATGATTGTAAAGAGAATGCTATTTCGATTATAAAGGCTGTTTTTATACTTTTGCCTGAAAGTATTATAATGCCTCATGTGCGGCCGTTTATGTAGATATATGTATATCCTGAAAGTTTGCAGTCGTCGGCTTCATCCCACACGCATATAATGCGGGGGTGTTCGAGAAAGCGCATAGTCACACTTGATCCAACGTCTTGGTCCGTTAAGGAGGTGATAGCGCGGCAAACTAGGCAATCGGACTATATAGCTTTAACACTTTCACTTAGCCATAGGAGTTTGACAATGGGGCTACTATATAGCCCCTGGTACTTTCGCGTTCAGCCGGATATGGTGTGCGTATGTATGTGACCGGGAAACCGGTCCTTCATTAATGCGGAGGAATTGCGAAGATTCTGCTGGGTCATCGAGTGGTTGACTAGTCTCGCGTTGTATCATGACAGTCAATTTCCGGCTTTCTCTACTGAGGTGCTCATCCAGGTGAACCGGGGCACAATCGCAGTAGTTCTCCCAGTACCGCCTTAGCCGATAGAACGGAACATAAGGTAGCAAAACACGGGAGCCAGGCAAAACCAACATTTGACCAAAGACATGATTCGGAGCTGATGCATATAAGGCCAAACTCGCGACGCCGAACACTCCCTAATGTATTTGTACTTTATAATGTGTACTGGGCTGAATAACGCCCTCAACAATGAGCCCTGAGTTTCCAGGTATGAGCGGTGTTCTGGTGTGACAAAAATGCCGCAAACGCGAGTATCCCCCCGATTGTATAAAGTTTCCGGAGGGGAAGAAGCAACAAGAGATGTTAAAAAAGTTTACGAAGGGTCTTAATCTAAAGAGAAACCTTTGTGCGTGGCCCTGCTGCACGTCTGCGCCTTTATCTTCATTGTGCCATATCCTAGAAGGGTGTAGCACGGTGGTCACCTGTAAAAGAAAAAACCCAGGTGAAAGACTTCGTGCGAGGTGTTCGTTAATGAAAATGCAATATGCTATTGCATTGATAGGGTCGAGCCAAACAATGGGCTCTTTTTGCGAGCAGCCCCTAGCATCTGTTATGTGGAAATCCCAACTGGGCTATTACATTAGGTGGAGCGCCGGACTCGTCTAACCGTGTTCGTGGTATTGATGACTGGCCATTAGTCCTGGTTGGAGGGACCGCTCAGTGTTCGGCTGCTAGAGTCGCCACATATTCTTCCACGCGTAAGGAACGCTTTGTGTTTCCGCTAACTGTGATGACGCCGCGTGGACCGGGCATCTTAAGTTTGAGGTAGGTGTAATGTGGTACTGCATTAAAACGAGCGAAGGCCGTTCGTCCGAGTAGTGCGTGATAGCCACTCTGTAATGGAGCGATGTCGAAGGTTAATTCCTCGGTTCTGAAGTTGTCAGGGGAACTGAATACAACCTCTAGTACTAGAGAGCCCGTACAGTGGGCCTCAACGCCTGGTATAACTCCTTTAAAGGTAGTGTTACTTAGGCCGATCCTTGAGGGGTCTATCACCATTTTGCGGACAGTGTCTTGATATATCAAGTTTAGACTACTGCCGCCATCCATGAGGACTCGTGTGCAATAGTATCTGTCAATTATTGGGTCGAGCACCAAGGCAGCCGATCCTCCATGCGGGACACTAGTCGGGTGGTCCCTGCGATTGAAGGTGATTGGGCAGGCCGACCAGGGATTAAATTTGGGGGCAACGGGCTCAACAGCGTATACGTCTCTGAGTGCGCGTTCTCTTTGGAATGTGAGTTACGTAAATCATATTCACTGTTTTGACTTCTGGTGGGAATTTTTTCTGTCCTCCAGTGTTCGGCTGAAGAGGCTCATCCTCGTCCTCACTTGGCGTCTCCCTCCCCTTTTGTTCGGCGTTCAGTTTGCCGGCCAGTTTGGAAACCCAACACTCTTTGTGGGTGTGGTTTGCATGCTTTTCGGGGGTGCCGTGAATCTGGCATAATTTGTCTAGAATCTTGTTTAGGCTTGACGGTCCATCTCTGCTGCCTTTAAATGGCTTTTTCTGTTGACCGGGTCAAGAGCCCCTGAATCTGGCATTGACTATCATATTCTCTAGGCTGCCGCTACGGGTCCCGTTGCCATCCCTGACTTTGGATGTGCTTGGGTCCCGGGTGCCGCTACGGGCCAGCCAGCTATCCTCGCCCGCGCAAAAGCGGGTCATAAGGCTTGTTTAGGCTGCCATCGTCCTCGGCTTTTCCTGGCCGAGGTGTCTGGCAAGCCATTCGTCCTCGATACTGTATTTGAAGGCCGCTAAAGCCTCGGCGTCCAGGCAATCGACTATTTGATTTTCCTTAGTAAGAAACCTGTTCCAGAGCTTTCAGGCTGACTCTTCGGGCTATTGAATTATATGACTTAGGTCGTCAGCGTCCGGAGGCCGGACATAGGTCCCTTGAAAATTGGACCTGAAATCATCCTCGAGCTCTTCCCAAATTCCAATTGAGTTTTTGGGAAGACTTTTCAACCAGGGTCGAGCTGGTCCCTTTAATTTGAGGGGTAGATATTTGATGGCATGGAGATCGTCTCCGTGAGCCATATGGATATGAAGGATAAAGTCCTCGATCCAGACCCTACGGTCTGTAGTTCTGTCGTATGCCTCTATATTCACGGGTTTAAATCCTTCCGGAAATTCATGATCCAGCACCTCATCGGTGAAGCACAGGGGGTGTGTGGCACCCCTGTATTTGGTTGTGTCGTGGCATGCCGTCGACGGTTGTTATGTTCGGTTCTGATTCCAAGCTGGTATTCGATCGATATGATCGTTTCGGTAGTTCTGATCATGTGCTGGAGCGTCCTTCCTAGATCCGTAGATGGATCTGGCCATACTGGACTTTCTGTCCAGGAGCTCACGTAAATCGTGTGCTGACTTGTGGGCGGCATCATTAGCCGTCTTGTCACGGCCACGGGGCGGTCGGTCTGGCTGATTGGTCGCTTTCAGCTGAGTGGGCTCTATGGCCTCGTCGTCGAATTCGGGCAGCAGCTTGCGCTTTGGATAGCTCTTTGTGTGGCGATCGTCATCGTATTTTTCTTCTGTGTTGAGCACTTTGTTCCACCTACGGTTGAGCTTCTTTAGGCTCCTCACGGTCGCGATAAGTCTTCTGTGAAGGTTCTCTTGTTCCAAGAGTTTTTCTGGGATGATAAGTGCATCATCGTCCGGGCTGTCCTCCTCTTCAGAGATAGGTTGTTGAGTTTTATCCTCGGGATCGGCGTTATCTCACGTCATCTCCAGACTGTTTTCACCGTCCCTGGCTCACCTTGCTCCATCCCCGGGTCCATGGGGTCGTCGTTTCCTTTGGAATCAACCGGGGTATTATTATTTCTTGCGCTGTTGTCGCTATTTTTACCGTGGCGGGATTTAGAGCGGCGTCTACGGTGCCGCTTTGGTAGCTTATCGAGGGGATTATCCTTCGTTGTATCATCACCATCGCCTTCTTTTGGTGTGTCCACCATGTATATATCGTATGATGAGGTGGCAGTCCAGCGCCCAGTGGGTGGTGGTTCCTGTTCTTCTCCTGCATCGTCGTAAATACCGTCAACATCTTTGGAGTCGAAATCGAGTGTGTCGGTTAAGTCATCGACAGTGGCTATGAAGTGGGTGGTGGGTGGGGAACGAATTTCTTCATCGTCCCCTTCCCACTCAAGCCAACATAGTTCGGCTAGGAATCTCCTGACAAGGAAAGAGACCTGAATGAGTTTAGTACATTCCCTAGGGGCGAGTGCTGAAAAATATCCGCGGCGGTGAACTCCATGACCGGTGCCCAATCAGAATCGATAGGCATGGAAGCATGCGGTTCAGATCTTGTGGCCGGAGGCGAGTCCGAGGGTCCGATGACACCCCTTTCATAGGAGGTGGAATCAGTGTTCCGCTCTAACGCCGATGAGTGTGCAGCCTCCATGGCGGGGTTCATCCACCCGTCCTCGGAAGTCACGATCTGCTCTGGGTTGATTCTCGGTGCCAACACGGGTGCGATTTCCCGAATACTATCCGGCGCAGATCAAAGTCATGTCCGTCGTGACTGTTCGGCGTGCCTATCATGGGCTCGAATCCATCAAAGATCAAGTCTCCCTGGATGTCGGCAATATAGCTTAAGCTTCCAAACCTAACCTGATGGCCAGGGGCGTAGCTATCGATCTGCTCCAGGCGGCCAAGTGAGTTGGCCCGCAGTATGAAGCCGCCGAATATGAAGATCTGTCCGGGAAGGAAAACCTCCTCCTGGACTGCATCATTGAAGATGATCAAAGGCGCCATCAAGCCTTACAGCGACGACACAGTGGAACTCTCAATGAAAGCACCAATGTCAGTGTCAAAACCGGCGGATCTCGGGTAGGGGGTCCCGAACTGTGCGTCTAAGGCTAATGGTAACAGGAGGCTGGGGACATGATGTTTTACCCAGGTTCGGGGCCTCTCGATGGATATAATACCCTACTTCCTGCTTGATTGATCTTGATGATATGAGTATTACAAGAGTTGATCTACCACGAGATCGTAGAGGCTAAACCCTAGAAGCTAGCCTATGATTATGATTGTTGTTGTTCTACGGACTAAACCCTCCGGTTTATATAGACATCACAGGGGGCTAGGGTTACACAGAGTCGGTTATAGAGAAGGAAATCTACATATCCGAATATCCAAGCTTGCCTTCCACGCAAAGGAGAGTCCCATCCGGACACGGGACGAAGTCTTCAATCTTGTATCTTCATAGTCCAACAGTCCAGCCAAAGTATATAGTCTGGCTGTCCGAGGACCCCTTAATCCAGGACTCCCTCACCCCTGACCCCGACATCCCGACCCCGACACCGCACCCCGACACCCCGACCCCGACACGACACCCCGACACCCCTAACCCCTGACCCCCTGACCCTGACACCCCGACCCTAACACCACACCCCGACACCCCGACCCCGACACGACACCCCGACACCCCGACCCCCTGACCCCGACCCCGACACCACACCCCGAGTCCCAACCCCGACACGACACTCGACCCCGAAACAGCACCCCGACCCCGACACGGCACCCCGACACCGACACGACACCCCGACCCTCGACACCTCCCGAAAAGGTGCTCTTTGGCCTTCCAGAGGCCGGCGGGGTCATATATTTGTGAATTATGAGTTAGGTCATATATTTCCTGATTTTGTTATGAAAAACATCATATATAATTGTGTTGATCGGGTAGATTTAAATGTGCAGTTGTTTCATCGTTGCGAGGTTTGGTGTTCGACGACCTCCCCATGCGTTTGACGAGCTCTGCCCCTTTGTTCGTGGGTGAGCACAAATGACATGTCCTCCTCCCCCATTAATTATTTGCTCTGTTCCGTTGTTCGTGCCGATGGAACTTGATAGCTAGCTATATATGTGTCTTGAATCATTAGTATGCGTAACCAATATGTGTCTCCCATTCAAAAGCGTTATTGTTATAAATATGCATGCATTTGCATATTTATAACCGTGATTCTTTCGAATTGTCCAACTCTATCCATGGGCAGCCTGAGTATGTGTAGATTGGGTTCGTTTTCCCATATGCTTTGCTCCGGATCCGATGCATATATTTCATCAGTGCCTCCCCTGTTGTTCTCCGGGTACACATCCTCTCTGTTTATTGCAGAGACGTGTATCAGGAGAATAGCGGGGAGGTGCTACCGAAATCTCGCGTCGCATCCAGCATGGGAAAATGAACCCAATCTACACATACTCGGGTGGGATTAGGACCTATCATTACCTATTAGAGTGTAGGTTGGATGGATGTAATAAAATTGACAAAGTAGATCAACTGATGAATATATACATAGTGAATTATATATATATATATATATATATATATATATATATATATATATTTGTTGTGTGTCCAGTAGCTCTGAAAGTCAAGATGAGTGATTGTGCGTGGATGTACACCGGTCACACTGGTTAGAACAAATGGAGCATTGAATGGTTCACAAAAACCAAGGGGTTTGTGCAAGACACATTTGCAAATGGCCAGAGGAAAACCTGGTGCCCTTGTTTCCGGTGCGGCAATTGGGAAAAGAGGACAGAGGCTGAAATGGGCAAACACCTGCAGAAGCGTGGTTTGACGCCCGATTATACGGTGTGGGCATATCATGGTAAGTCTGCCCAACATGACTGAGCTGAGGTGGATCGTCGTTGCACCGACGAGCATGGTACCGGGATGGAAAACATGGTGCAAGACTATGATGATGCTCGGGATTCGGACGTGGAGATGGAGGAATCTGTAAAGGCCTCAATGAAATGTTGGAGTCTTCAAAATGTCCGCTCCACGAGCACGCTGAGCTTTGTCAGTTCGATGCCATCTCACAAGTAATGGCTCTGAAGGCTCAATTCAACTTGGGTAGAGAATGCTACAACGCAATGATGACAGTATTTGGACGCTTTCTACCCAAAGGCCATGTAATGCCTACAAACCTGTACCAGTCGGACAAAATCTTCCGTGCAGTGAAGATGCCCTATGAGAAGATACATGCATGTGCGAAAGGATGTGCCTTATTTAGGCTTGACTATGCGGACTTGAACTATTGTCCCATTTGCTCGTCTTCCAGGTATGTTGTGGTAGACAACAGTATGGGTGAGAAGACACAGACCAAAATCCCCGTTAGTGTTCTTCGGTATATGCGAATCGTATCAAGACTTCAATGTCTTTTCATGGTCGAAGAGACGGCCAAACAGATGACATGGAACAAAACGGGCAAAAGAACCGAACTAGATGCAGATGGGAATCTGATGATGGTACACACATCGGATGGTGTTGCGTGGAAAAAGTTTGATGAATTACATGCTGACAAAGTGGCAGATCCGAGGCATCCTTGAGTCGGCATCAGCACGGATGGGTTCAGTGTGTTGGTCTGACGGCAGCCCAATACAGTTGTTGGCCCGTATTTGTCTTTCCACTCAATCTCCCCCCCCCCAGACAGATTATGCAAAGAAAGAACATTTTCCTGACCTTGATAATTCCAGGGCCCAACTATCCAGGGAAAAATATGAATGTGTACATGCAGCCGCTTAAGGACGAATTGCAAGAAGCCTGGGATAATGGGTTCAAGACATACGACGACTATAGCAAACGGAACTTCATAATGTGTGTCTGGTACATGTACTCAACGCATGACTTACCATCGTATGCGCTATTCGTTGGCTGGTGTGTGCATGGAAGGTTCCCGTGCCGCACATGCAAGGGAGCTCTTGAGTTTCATTGGCTTTAGGGCGGTCACAAGTTTTCTTGCTTCGACATGCATAGATAGTTCCTGGATACTCGCCATAAGTTCAGGAAAGACAAGAAGAACTTCATCAGAGGTAGAGTTGTCAGAAACTCTGCACCACCTGCATTGACAAGCCAACAGACCCTGGATCAGTTAAACGCTCTCGAGCCAGATTCAGAGCGTCCAGGGTACTTCAAGGGCTATAATTCTTAGAATGCTTGGACTCACAAGACATGCTTATGGGGTATGCCTTACTTAAAAGACCTCCTTTGCCCACACAACATCAACGTGATACACACTGAGAAGAATATCGCCGAGGAACTTTTTGGTACATTGTTCGGCATAGATGGGAAGTCAAAGGATAATACTAAGGCTAGAGTCGATCTAGAGGCGCTATGTGATAGGCCGTTACAAAACATGAAAGAACCAAAAGGAAAGCAGAACTGGACGAAGCCAAAGGCATGGTTCAATCTTGGAAGGCCAGCTATGAGGGAAATTATCTTGTGGCTGAAAATGCAGTTGATGTTCCCCGATGGATATGCAGCGAATCTAAAGAGGGGAGCGAGTCTTGATAAAATGAAGATATTTGGTCTCAAGAGTCATGATTGGCACATATGGATTGAGCGGGTAATGCCGGTGATGTTGCGTTGTTCATCCCTGAGGATGAATGGCTAGTACTGGCAGAACTCAGCTATTTCTTCCATGTTCTTTGTGCGAAAGAACTATCGCCTGGCGTGCCAGAAGAAACGAAAGAGTTGGCACCACAGTTGATCTGCAAATTAGAGAAGATCTTTCCATCGGGCTTCTTTAATCCAATGCAGCATTTGATTTTGCATCTCCCGACCGAGGCAAGATTGGGGGGGCCCGTGCAAAATCGTTGGTGCTACCCAACTGAGAGGATGCAGAAGACGCTTCAAGAACAATGTAAAAATAAACGTAGAATTGAAGCATCGATGGCTGAGGCATTCATCACTAAGGAGGCGGCAACTTCGTGACAGCACACTACGAAGCCAAAAATCATCATTTGCATAATCCGAAGCCTCGGTACAATGTTGACGACCCTAAAAAGGGTGGATCCAACCTCAACCTATTCAAAGGGAATCTCTCACCAGCCAGTGTTTCAAATCCAGTATCTTTGGATAACGAAGAATGGCGGACCATTTCGTTGTATATCTTCAACAACCTGATAGAAGTGTGGCCGTACATCGAGTAAGTTCTCAGTACATTGTTTCACAACTTCTATTTCCTTTGTACTGCTCTTATTCCTGGATATTTCATACAGTCGATACGTCACCATATTCTCGTATGGAGCAGTGATCCAAAAGGATTATGTTGAAGAGTATGAGTTTCTCGCAAAGCAAGGAGGCGGCTATCCCGGTTTCATCTCTTGGTTCAAACAAACGGTAATTTCTATTAGACAATTTCATTTCATTCGCTATTTTGTGCGTAATGCAACAATCTTTTCGTATTAAACTTGTAGGCTAATTCAGAGTCTATGGACGCCGAATTGAGACAAGTCGCTAAAGGTTTTGACTATAAGGTACGTTCATTTGACAAATACGACATCAACGAGTATTGCTTTCGTACCTATGGCAAAGAGCTATCTATGGCCGACCGAAAGTCTACAAATTGTTGTGTATCTGCTATCGGCGCAGGAGGTACCGAGTATTATGGGAGAGTTGAAGAAATTTATGAATTTCTATTCTATGGTGAAACCCCACCAAATGTCGTAGTCTTCAAATGTTATTGGTTTCAGCCGAAGGAGACTAGAAGGACTCATGAACATATAGGGCTAGTTGAAATCAAACAAAGCACCCATTTAGATGTTCCTGATGTCTATATTACGGCTCAATAGGTGATCCAAGTATTCTATCTACCGTGGGCCTGCCAAACTAATCCAAATCTGAAAGGTTGGGATGTCATTTATGAAGTGACGCCACGTGCTAGACTATCTCCCCAAAGGAAGAGGATTATGAACCTCACATTAAACAAGACACATATGAAGCAGAATTCTTCCAAGAGACACGTCTTTCCAAAAAGCATTTCAAGAACTGTTATACTTCACCCCAAAACATTGAAGTACACAGCGACAGTGAATCCGACATCACCCTAGAGGAGGAACAAGAAGAGGCTACTGCTGCGGATGACCTGTCAATGCTTGACCGATTACGTCAAGGTGGCCTTCCACATGTTGATGCCACTGAACCCTATGAGCCCGTCATTGATTATAGTGATGATGATGATTATGCATTTATTGATGATACTGATCGAGATTATTAGTAGTGTCAGGTATTCAATTTTTTTATGTTGTACTTGGTGATGATACACTTAAGTGATATACATATTATTATTCATGTCGGTATTTTTTTATGTTGTACCAATTTTGTTTACTCTTTGTCATGGAAGGTGTTGAAAGATGGTGGGCGCTAGTCGGGAGTGCTCCGAGGCCCCTTCTTTGTCGGCGCGTGGTGGGAGGTCTTCCATTCCACACACACCTCTCCGCCGAGCTTTGCTGGACAGTATGGCGACCGTCGAGCCCTTCTTCATCGCCCGCGGTGCCCAGCAGGGGACGAGGTAAGGGAGGGAATAAGAGAGGAGCTGGAGCACGTGGTCGCGGGAGAGGAGGTAGGATGACTGCTAGGGCGCCTTCCTCGCCGCCACGCACAGCTGTTTCACCCGAGCACATGACTGATAGGGTGGACTCGTCAAAGGAGGAGGCTACACGGACTCCGGTCCACGAGCCTCCGGTTCACGGGCCTTCGGCCCACGAGCCTCGGGTCTACGGGCCTTCGGCCCACAAGACCCCGGAGAAGAACACGTCTGGATGGGGTACCTGGCCGGATCAGCCTGAGGGGCCGAGTGGCCATGCTGATGATGGCGGGAAGCCGACTGATATTGAGAGGGGGCACCGTCTACCAGCATGGTTGTACACGGCTCCTGTCCATGCCGGTCCGCGAGCAGAGGTGGTTGATTTTCCCTGATTGGAAGAGGTAAGCGCATTTAGTATTTTAGTACCTTCTGCATTCACGTTTCTTCAAATATCTAATGTGTTGGCCATTTCATGCTGCAGGGGTTGGGACCACCATCATAGTGTCCGCCGTCCCAACTCCGTCCTTGGAGTTATTTGTTGGCAAAACTTCCCGGGGTTTGTCACGTTGCCTGGTGAGGGACGGCTTACAAAGCTTGGATTGAGCTGGGAGCACTACTTGGCTGCCTCGGCCCCGCCGGGTGAGATTATCGGCGGTGTCTTGTGCAAGACGAGGGCAGACGTGGTGATCAGAAAGTTCTGGGTAATTTCTCCTTTACACAATTAAAAATCTTCAACTAGCTAGTTATTAATTGTACTAATCAATATTGTCTCATTTGATTGCAGACATTTTACAGGTGTGAGGAGGGATACGAGGAGGAAGCGGCAAATGTTATCAATAACATCTGCAAGCACCTACTATAGAACTTACGGCACGAGGCTCGGGTGTAGGCTGTTCGAGACTACTACGCCTCGTGTGGTATCAAGAAGACCAAGCCGGCGTGCCGCGAGAAGTTCTTGAGTAAGGAGGAGTACATGAAGGTAATTCTTAAGGCCTTGTACTTACTTCCTTCATTTAGTAATTCATAGCCGTAGCGCTCAAGTTTCTATTTTCTAACTTAGGCGCCTCCGAGATGGTGTGCGGATCGGATGGATTGTTAGGAGGTGTTGGTCAATGAGTTGTTCTCAAAAGAATGGCTAGCCCTCCACAACAAGGCCAAGGACAATTGTGCCCAAATGGAAGGTGTGCCACACCATCAAGGCAGCTCCAACTTATATCAGTTCGGGCGGAACTGGGTATGTGGTTTGATTCATGATTCATGCAATTCATTCATCATGCTAGCTTTAGCCCTTTAATTACTAATTTACTTTGTTTCTCTCTTTCAGGCATGCTACGATAAGGCGGATAAGGTGCCAGAGGTGTACGACCTGTATGCCATGGCCCACACTGCCTCTTACAAGAAAGTCAAGGCATTCTCTCCATCTGACCTCGTTGATCCAAAGAACTTCACCAACATCTCCTCCCACGACAAGCTCATGAAATATAGAGATCAGGGGAAGGCGAGGAAAGGGGAGGACTTTAACCCGAGCCAGGGTCCCATTGATACAGAGCTGCTGATGATATCTGGTGGCGGGAGGTCCCATGGCTCCATAGCCATGGGAGATGGACTTATCTGTTGTCCTAGCACTCCCCCGGAGATCAAGGCGCGCCATTCGAGCTCCGCTCCTGAGATAAGGCCTCATGAACGGCCAATCCAACTCGCCTTCAAGCTTAGTTATACGTACCAAGCTATCTTTCTCCATTACATTGTGTGCGCTTCCATCAATGATTACAAATGGTAACGAGGAGTGGTGTTGCAGGCTGCTATACAGAGTGAGAGAGATAGAATGAAGAAACTTCTGGCGGAGGCGGCGGAGAGGCAGCCGGAGTTGGAGGAGAGGACGACAGAGATGTTGGAGGAAGAGAGGGCACGGAATGACATTCAGGCAAGGGCCATGTACGAGATCCTTGTGGTAAGTTTCTTCTCCAGATTAGCCAAAACAATCATGTAGTGTTTGTCTCATTACTAACTAGTATGACTGAGTCGTCAAAACCAAATGTGCACTCTGTGTGCAAGAAGTCCGGTCAGACTGCTTCGCCGATGCTAGTGATTGCTCCTGGGACCACAGTGAGTTTAATTTGAATGGACATTACTTGCTAGTCTTAACATTTGAGTGCCATCATACTAACGAGACATTGGAAATGATCTTTGGTGCAGCGTAACTCCAGACAAGCATCGCACGATCCTTCTCCAGCTACCGGCACGAGCCAACCCGCTCCTACACCTCCATGATCACGGTAAGTTTCTCTAGTGTTTTGCTTAACAAATGCATAAAGACCTAGACTTAGCTTTATTTCCTCCAATATGCTTACCATAATGATCTAGAGTTAGTTTCTTTTCCTCCAAAATGACTTAATAAGCTTATTGACCTCCAAAACCATCCATTTTACCTAAGTTAGCTCTAAAACAATCTATACTTAGCTTTGTTTCCTCCAAAATGACCTAAGTTAGCTCCAATATGCTTAGTTAACTAGGTTTGCTCAATAATGACATGTACTTAGCTTACTTATGTCAAAAATGACATAATTAGCTTAGTTAGCTCATAAATGATCCATTTTACCTAAGTTAGCTCTAAAATGACCCATTTTACCTTAGTTAGCTAATAAATGATCCATTTTACCCAAGTTAGCTCTAAAATGACCCATTTTACCTAGATTAGCTCCTAAATGATCCATTTTACCTATGTTAGCTCTAAAATGACCCATTTTACCTATGTTAGCTCCAAAATGACCCATCTTACCTAGGTTAGCTCTAAAATGATCCATTTTACCCAAGTTGGCTCTAAAATGACCCATTTTACCTAGATTAGCTCATAAATGATCCATTTCACCTAAGTTAGCTCACAAACAATCCATTTTACCTAGGTTAGCTCCAAAATGACCCATCACACCTAGGTTAGCTCTAAAATGATACTTTTTACCTACGTTAGCTCATAAACGATCCATTTCACCTAGGTTAGCTCATAAACGATCCATTTCACCAAGTTACCTAAAAAACGATCCATTTCACCTAGGTTAGCTCCAAAATGACCATTCTTACCTAGGTTAGCTCCAAAATGACCAATCACACCTAGGTTAGCTCGAAAATGATGCTTTTTACCTAAGTAGCTTATAAATGATCTATTTCACCTAAGTTAGCTCATAACCGATCCATTTCACCTAAGTTAGCTCAAAAATGATCCATTTCACCTAGGTTAGCTCCAAAATGACCCATCTTATCTAGGTTAGCTCCAAAATGACCAATCACACCTAGGTTAGCTCTAAAATGATGCTTTTTACCTAAGTAGCTTATAAATGATCTATTTCACCTAAGTTAGCTCATAACCGATCCATTTCACCTAAGTTAGCTCAAAAATGATCCATTTCACCTACGTTAGCTCCAAAATGACCCATCACACCTAGGTGAGCTCTAAAATGATGTATTATACCTAACTTAGCTCATAAACGATCCATTTCACCTAAGTTAGCTCAAAAACGATCCATTTCACCTAAGTTGGCTCATAAATGATCCATTTCACCTAAGTTAGCTCATAAACGATCCATTTCACCTAAGTTAGCTCATAAATGATCCATTTCACCTTAGTTAGCTCATAAACAATCCATTTCAACTCATAAATGATCCATTTCACCTAAGTTAGCTAATAAACGATGCATTTCACCTAAATTAGCTCATAAACGATCCATTTCACCTAAGTTAGCTCATAAACGATCCATTTCACCTAAGTTAGCTCATAAATGATCCATTTCACCTTAGTTAGCTCCAAAACGATCCATTTCAACTAAGTTAGCTCATAAATGATCCATTTCACCTAAGTTAGCTCATAAATTACATATACTTCTTCTTCTAGTCACCTTTTTCTAACTTTCTTATTTGCCATTTTGCAGATTTCATTCACTTCACGGAATCTAGCTTCCTATGTAGAGTGCTTGTTTTTTTTCATTCTCTTCAAGTATTCTTCTAGGTTGCTATGATGAACTGGCTATCTTGATGAAACTTTGCGTTGTAATATGTATGGATGGAACAATGTGTATGTGCAACTTGCTATGTATGAATTGATGGAACTATATATGTATGTACGATGAAACTTATGTGCTGGATATGTCATATGTTTGCTGTTAAATAGCCATGTGAAATATATATATATATATATATATATATATATATATATATATATATATATATATATACGGTCCATTCTGCTAATATTAGCAGAATAACTATTCTGCACACCACTTCCGCACTACACGCTGAATGCAAGTGCACTGCATCTTCTTGACGAAGAGCACTGCAATATAGACTAGTGAACTTCGCGTCGGAAAAGACTGCACGCCGTGTTTTTTCGGTACTATTTTCGCTCTAATTTTTTCATTGTTTATCGGAACGAGGCGTATAATATACCGTTCAAAAGCTATGGATTAGGCGCAACTTCGCTATGTTGAACACTTTTCGAAATTCCTCGCGGTTTAAGAGCAGTTTCAAAAATGGCGCAGCGGATGACAAGTGGCAGCGAACGTATTTTTGTGATTTTTTCTAAACTGCTCGTCGGAATAAAGCAAATGATACACCGTTGGAAAGATATTGTCACGACGCATCTTTTCCATATCTATTATGTTTTCTAATTCGTTACGGTTTAAGAGTAGTTTCAAATTTACTAAATCGTGGAACTCTGTTTTTCAATTTTTTTTGAAATTTTCGGTAGTTTTCTAACCGTTTGTCGAAACGAGACGTATGATACACCGTTGGAAAGCTATGGACAAGGCGCAACTTTCATATGTTGAAATAGTTTTGAGATTCCTTACGGTTTTTAGTTAATTTTAAAAATCGTGCGGATGACTTCGAGAGGCAGCGGCTGTTTTTTCGTGAAATTTTACGAACGGCTGGTCGAAATAATTCAAATCATACGCCATTGGAAAGATATCAACGAGACGCAACTTTTTCATGTAGAACACTCTCTCTAATTCCTTACGGTTTAAGAGCAGTTTCGATTTTACCGAAAAGCGGACACTCTGTTCTTCGTGAGACCCAAATCGTCATATTTACTGCATCGGACAGAAGAACGCATTGCTTCAGAACAAATACCGCACTGCATCAGATGGGCAAGTGCACTGCATGGTTTATTTTTGTTTAAACGTATTTTTTCTCGGACGGGGAAAGAAGAACACACTGCTTCACACGAAATACCGCACTTCATTAGATGGGCAAGTGCACTGCATGATTTTTTTTGTGGGACGTAAATTTTCCCAAACCAGGTGAAGTGCACTTCACGCCGAGCGTTGGTGAACCGCAATATTACAAAAAGTGAACCTCGAGACAACCAAATTTTCTGAAACAAGGTGGAGTGTACTTCACGTCGAGAGTTGGGCATGGAAGTGGACCGCAAGTACAAAGCAAGTGAATTACATCTAATAAGAAGTGAGCTGCTTTGAGATGTTCTTGTTTGTGTTTGCCAAGTGGGTCACGGAAAAGTTATATAGCAAACATCGCAGAAGAACAAATTGAGCTACAAAGCATACACAACTACTGATAGTTTTACACGGCCACTCACCAATACAATATCTGTACTCTCCACCGGCCGAACCGCACAAAATTGTACGGGGTACACTTTCACTAAGACAAAACTAACTATCCTGGTGATGACGTGCAGTTTTTACAAAGAACTAATGAAGTGCAGTTTTCAGCACAACAAAATTGAGGAACCGGCCATCCAACCGTACTGCATCACTTCACCTTTTCCTGCAAAAATAAGTAAAATGAACCTCAATAGCAAACCACATCGGACTTACATTTACACTTTTTTTCTTTTCAGAAAAGCACAAAAATCAAGGAAGTGCAGAAGAGCACTATGTGTCTCCTGACGCTCTACTCACCATGCTTGCAGTAGGCCGTGGGGAAGGGAGATGCAGTGGGGAGAGGAAGGCCATGGGAACCTCCATACCGGTCCAGCGAGCTGCTCATGATGCGCCCGCGAGCTGCACCCCAAGCGAGTGAAATACGAAATGGTTAAAAATTATTACTGTGGCATGTAGCCACCTACGACGAATTGCAATCCTGCCTGATGCCCGATCTGCACTGCACGAGGGGTCGCAGTGCACTACACGCCCACGGCCATGCTGCTCCAGCGATGGAGGATGGAAGGTGGAAGAGGGGGGCACAGGGGCGGCAAACCATGAACTTGGCGGCGCCTACGAGGGTACTTGGGGCGCGATCTAACCGCGGGTGCCTGGATCCATCGTCTGAGGCTGAGGCTGCTGCGTTCATTGGTGTGATGGGGACGGGGCCTAGCAGCACGGCGGTGTTACCCGACACCACATGGAGGTCGCCAACGGGGATGGGATTTTGTCTTACCAGCGATGGGATCTGGCCGGAGATATGAGGTGCATCACCTCCTAGTCCTTCCAGTGCGCCGATGTAGCACGATGTCCTCCGTGTCCCGCGTGCGCCCCCACCCGTGTGTGGTGGAGCACCCTCATCTTCCTCTCTAACCCGCCATGAGGGTGGTGGCCCGCGGCAGAGATCCAAGTGGGTAGATGAGGTAGGGGGGCGGAGCCACCTGGGAGCAAAGGTGCGGCGGCTGGGGCGCCTGCATCTGGCGGCAGCGGAGGTCCGCTAGATCCGACAGCAGTGGCGCAGAAAGAGGTCAACAGGGCAGGGGTGGGCTCTGGATCCGGCAACCACACCATGGAATGAGGTCACCGGCGCGGGGTGCTATGGATCCGAGCACCGGAGCATAGAAGGAGGTCATCGGGGGCGACAACAGTGGTTTGGAGAGGCCACCCATGGCAGATGAGGTGCCGGCGCACTACGTGGTGGTTGGCAGCGGCGCGGTGGGAGGTGGTGTCCTAGTGGTGGCTCGTGCTGTGGAAGGTGGTGGCCATGCGGTGGCAGGCGTGGTGGGAGGTGGTAGGCCGGGCGGCGGCATGGGGTGGTGGGGGATCGGGGATAAGGTGGTGGGTACTGTTATGTTCGTAGGGGAGGTGGGGGTGCTGGTTTGTGCGCATGGGTGGGGTTAGTTTGTAGCTTCGGGGTGGGCGACGGGTGTTATCAGAATAAGCCCGAGTGTGCAGAAGAAGGTCTTAAGGGGGTGTTATCATAATAGACCCACCCTATATATATATATATATGTGTGTGTGTGTGTGTGTGTGTGTGTGTGTGTGTGTGTGTCATATATATTTGCTGTGAAAATTGTTGGATTAAAAAAACAGAAAAAAGAGGCAATGCAGGATCTTTGTCGTTAGCCACTTATGGCAAAGCCACCTTTGTCGACAGCCGCGAACGGCGAAGGCACCTTTGCCGACAGCCGCGGACGGCAAAGAAGCCACACGGCGGCCACCTGTGCTCCCTAGGAGCTGACCCATTTGGTCAGTTTGCCTACAGCGGCGGACGGCAAAGGCTTTGCCTAAAGTGGCAGACAGCAAAGAAGGACCAAATTTGCCTACAGTGGAGGACGGCAAAGGCTTGTCATGCAGTGACGTCCAACTGACGTTATTCGGCGGACGGCAAAGGCCGGATGCTTTTTGCCGTCAGCGGTGGATGGCAAAGGCGGTCGTTAGCCACCTAACGGACTAACAACATATTTATTGATGTCTGCTTTCTTTGCTGTCAGCTGCTGATGGCAAAGGCCCTTTGCCGTCAGCCCTAGAAAGCAGATGGCAAAGTAGCTCTTTGCCGATCCTACCTTTGCCGGAGTCTTTTGCCGTCCGCGGTAGACGGAAAAGGCCTTTGCCGTCTGACGTGGCAGATGGCAAAGTAGCTGATTCCTGTAGTGCCTTCTCAAAATAACATGGCTAAAGAAATTTATCCCTACAAAATCATATAGTCTGGCTATGCTCTATCTTCATCACACAAAATATTTAAATCATGCACAACCCTGATGACAAGCCAAGCAATTGTTTCATACTTTAATGTTCTCAAACTTTTTCAACTTTCACGCAATACATGAGCGCGAGCCATGGACATAGCACTATATGTGGAATAGAATGGTGGTTGGGGAGAAGACAAAAAAAGGAGAAGATAGTCTCACATCAACTAGGCGTATCAACGGGCTATGGAGATGCCCATTAATAGATATCAATGTGAGTGAGTAGGGATTACCATGCAATGGATGCACTAGAGCTATAAGTGTTTGAAAGCTCAACAAAAGTAACTAAGTGGGTGTGCATGCAACTTGCTTGCTCACGAAGACCTACGGCATTTTGAGGAAGCCCATCATTGGAATATACAAGCCAAGTTCTAGCTATAATGTAAAATTCCCACTACTATATGAAAGTGACAACATAGGAGAGTCTCTATCATGAAGATCATTGTGCTACTTTGAAGCACAAGTGTGGAAAAAGGACAGAAACATTGTCCCTTCTCTCTTTTCCTCTCATGTTTTTATTTTGGTGGGCTTCTTTGGCCTTTTTTTTATTTGGGCTTCTTTGGCCTCTTTTATATTTTTTATAAACTCCGGAGTCTCATCCCGACTTGTGGGGGAATCATAGTCTCCATGCATCATCCTTTCCTCACTTGGGACAATGCTCTAATAATGAAGATCATCACACTTTTATTTACTTACAACTCAAAAATTACAACTCCATACTTAGAACAAAATATGACTCTATGTGGATGCCTCCGGCGGTGTACCGAGATATGCAATGAATCAAGAGTGACATGTATGAAAGAATTATGAATGGTGGCTTTTCCACAAATACGATGTCAACTACATGATCATGCAAAAAACAATATGACAATGATGGAGCATGTCATAAATAACAGAACGGTGGAAAGTTGCATGGCAATATATCTCGGAATGGCTATGAAAATGCCATAATAGGTAGGTGTATGGTACCGGCGAAAGTTGGGCGGCACAAGAGAGGCTAGCAATGGTGGAAGGGGGAGAGTGCGTATAATCCATGGACTCAACATTAGTCATAAACAACTCATATACTTGTTGCAAAATTCTATTATTCATCGAAATGAAGTACTGCATGCATGCTCCTAGGGGGATAGATTGGCAGGAAAATACCATCGCTCGTCCCCGACCGCCACTCATAAGGAAGACAATCAAAACATAAATCATGCTCCAACTTCATCACATAACGGTTCACCATACGTGCATGCTACGGGAATGACAAACTTCAAAACAAGTATTCCTCAAATTAACAACTACCCAACTAGCATGACTCTAAAATTACCACCTTTATATCTCAAAACAATTATGAAGTATCAAGTTGATCATAGTGTTCAATGCACTTTCTATGATAGTTTTTATTATACCCAACTTGGATGCCCATCATATTAGGACTAATTTCATAACCAAAGCAAATACCATACTTTTCTAAAAGACTCTAAAAATAATATAAGTGAAGCATGAGAGATCAATAATTTCTACAAAATAAAACCACTGCCGTGCCCTAAAAAGATATAAGTGAAGCACTAGAGCAAAATTGTCTAGCTCAAAAGATATAAGTGAAGCACATAGAGTATAATAATAAATTCCGAATCATGTGTGTCTCTCCCAAAAGGTGTGTACAGCAAGGATGATTGTGGTAAACTAAAAAACAAAGACTCATATCATACAAGACGCTTCAAGCAAAACACATATCATGTGGTGAATAAAAATATAGCTCCAAGTAAATTTACCGATAGATGAAGACGAAAGAGGGGATGCCTTCCGGGGAATCCCCAAGCTTAGGCTTTTGGTTGTCCTTAAATTACCTTGGGATTCCATGGGAATCCCCAAGCTTAGGCTCTTGCCACTTCTTATTCCATAGACAATCAAATCTTTACCCAAAACTTGAAAACTTCACAACACAAAACTCAACAGGAAATCACATAAGCTCCGTTACTGCAAGAAAGCAAACCACCACTTTAAGGTACTGTAATGAACTCATTATTTATTTATATTGGTGTTAAACTTACTGTATTCCAACTTCTCTATGTTTCATACCCCCGATACTAGCCATAAATTCATCAAAATAAGCAAACAACACACGAAAAACAGAATCTGTCAAAAACAGAACAGTTTGTAGCAATCTGTAACTTTCGAATACTTATGGAACTCTAAAACTCCTACAAAAATAGTAAGTCCTAGGCAATTTGTCTATTAATTAACTGCAAAAAGAATCAACTGAAAAGAACATTTCTGTGATTTACTAAAATTATTATCATGCGTGCAAAAGTTTCTGTTTCTCAGCAAGATCAAATTAACTATCACCCAAGATGATCCTATAGGTTCTACTTGGCACAAACACTAATTAAAACATAAAACCACATCTAAACAGAAGCTAGATGAATTATTTATTACTAACCAGTTTAACGCCCCTAGCTAGGCATAAAAGCAAGAATATATCTAAGTATTGCCATCTTTGGTATTCAATTCATACGTGGCTCGCATAATAGATTCATAAGGTAATTTGATATTCTTTCTAGGAAAGTGTTCCATGCCTTTCCTTAATGGAAATTGGAATCTAATATTTCCTTCTTTCATATAAATAATTGCACCAATCGTTCTAAGGAAAGGTCTACCATGAATAATAGGACCTGAAAATTTGCAATCTATATCAACAACGATAAAATCTACGGGCACATAATTCCTATTTGCAACAGTAAGAAAAACATTAATCCTTCCCATAGGTTTCTTAATGGTGGACTCCACAAAGTGCAAGTTTAAAGAGCAATCATCAAAATCGCGGAAACCTAACACATCACAAAGAGTTTTTGGAATCGTGGAAACACTAGCACCCAAATCACACAAAGCATATCAGTCGTGATCTTTAATCTTAATTTTAATTGTAGGTTCCCACTCATCATAAATTTTTCTAGGGATAGAAACTTCCAATTCAAGTTTTTCCTCATAAGATTGCATCAAAGCATCAACGATATGTTTAGTAAAAGCTTTATTTTGACTATAAGCATGAGGAGAATTTAGCACAGATTGCAACAAGGAAATACAATCTATTAAAGAACAATTATCATAATTAAATTCCTTGAAATCAAAAATAGTGGGTTCATTGCTATGTAAAGTTTTGACCTCTCCAATCCCACTTTTACCAAATTTAGCATCAAGATCTAAAAACTCCGAATCATTGGGACGCCTTTTAACTAAAGTTGACTCATATCCAGTCCCATCAATATAAAGATTCATATTGGAAAATAAAGATTTAATAGGGGACACATCAATCACTTTTAGATCTTCATCATTATTATCATGAAAACTAGAAGAACACACTCTTACAAAGCAATCTTTCTTAGCATGCATCCTGGCGGTTCTTTCTTTGCACCCATCAATGGAAATTCTCATGGCTTTGAGAGACTCGTTGATATCATGCTTAGGTGGAATAGATCTAAGTTTCAAAGAATCAACATCAACAGAAATTCTATCCATGTTCCTAGCCAATTCATCAATCTTAGGCAATTTTTCTTCAAGCAAAGCATTGAAATTCTTTTGAGAGATCATAAATTCTTTAACACTAATCTCAAAGTCAGAGGGCATCTTATTAAAATTTCCATTAGAGTTGTTGTAGGAATTACCATAATTATTAGAGGAATTACTAGGAAATGGCCTAGGATTAAAGTTTCCTCTATAGGCGTTGTTACCAAAATTGTTCCTACCAACAAAATTCACATCCAAAGATTCATTATTATTATCACTCAAAGTAGACAAAGGCATATCATTAGGATCAATAGGAGCACTCTTACTAGCAAACAATTTCATAAGTTCATCCATCTTTCCACTCAAAACACTAATCTCTTGTATCGCATGAACTTTTTTACTTGTAGATCTTTGGGTGTGCCATTGAGAATAATTAACCATAATATTATCTAGGAGTTTAGTAGCTTCTTCTAAAGTGATTTTCATAAAAGTGCCTCCCGCGGCCGAATCTAAAAGATTTCTAGAAGCAAAATTCAATCCGGCATAAAAATTTTGTATGATCATCCATAAATTTAATCCAAGAATAGGGCAATTGCGAATCATTAATTTCATCCTCTACCACGATTTTACAACATGCTCATGATCAAGTTGCTTAAAATTCATAATATCGTTTCTAAGAGAGATGATTTTGGTGGGAGGAAAATACTTAGAGATAAAAGCATCTTTGCACTTATTCCATGAATCATACTGTTTTTAGGCAAAGATGAAAACCAAGTTTTAGCACGATCTCTAAGCGAAAACGGAAATAGCTTCAATTTAACAATATCATTATCCATGTCTTTCTTCTTTTGCATATCACACAAATAAACAAAGTTGTTTAGATGAGTAGCGGCATCTTCACTAGGAAGGCCATAGAATTGATCTTTCATAACAAGATTCAACAAAGCAGCATTTATTTCACAAGATTCAGCATCGGTAACAGGAGAAATTGGAGTGCTAAGGAAATCATTATTGTTGGTATTGGAAAAATCACACAATTTGCGCCATCATGACAAGCAATCCAACACACAAAGCACACAAGAGGCAAGCGCAAAAGAGGCGAACAGAAAAGAGAGGGCAAATAAAACGGAAAGGGTTGACGGTGTCCTGGACTAGGGGGTACTCACCACGTCATCCCCCAATCGGTTAGATTGGGCCGAGGACCCCCAGGGCCGCATACTCATGGGCCAGTCCGGACAGTTGCCGCATACAAGGAAGATTCCACAAGACTTGGTGATCAAGACAAGGACTCCTCCCCCACCGGCGTATTCGGCTAGGACTCTTGTTATCCTAGGCCTCTGGTGCCTTATATAAACCAGGGTCAGGCTAGTCGATAGATATACAATATACAACAATCATACCATAGGCTAGCTTCTAGGGTTTAGCCTCCTTGATCTCGTGGTAGATCTACTCTTGTAATACCCACATCATGAATATCAATCAAGCAGGATGTAGGGTTTTACCTCCATCAAGAGGGCCCGAACCTGGGTAAAACATCGTGTCCCTTGTCTCCTGTTACCATCCACCTAGACACATAGTTCGGGACCCCCTACCCGAGATCCGCCGGTTTTGACACCGACATTGGTGCTTTCATTGAGAGTTCCGCTGTGTGTTCGGCAAAAGGTCGATGGCTCGCCTGAAGATCAACTGCGACTTCGGCATCTTCGTCACCAGCTCGACTGGTCATCTTGGTTTGACCAAGGACTGTGCCCTACCTCCGATCGTCATGTTCGGATGAGGGCCTTCATCAACATCAACTCCGATCTCTGTCAAGATCATGGAGGAATCATCCAGGGAGCCCGGGGGCTCAACGTCAACATTGCCCTCGGGCGACCGTGCTGTTTTTCTGGACAGCAAACTTGCATCCGCCGTCACCACCTCCTCGAGCGTCGCTGTGACGATTGCTTCGGTGGAATTGTGCGGAATTGAGTCTACAACAACCATGGAAAATTTGGTCGAGTTCCGATGGAGGAATCTCTGGCAATCTCCGATATACAGGAGCCGCACTGAATCTGGACAAGAACCCGGACGAGTTTAGGGCGTGGTGTCTAGCTTCTAGCTCGGACTTCCTTTGGAAGATCCAACCGTTGATCGGCTGCGGAATTCCTGTATCTACCACCCCTCAAAATTTCAGCTTGATCGGACCGTCCAAACTCCGGGAACCTTCTGATTAGTGCATCACTTTTCGGATCTGTTTTCTGCGCGAAAACGAATCCGACCCGAGTTCGTCTTTTTTATGAACGGGATTTCGGACATCCCTTTTGAAGGAAGTTTTGTATGGGGTATTGTGTTTTGTTCCCGAACACATCCCACTAACTCTAAGATCTTTTGAACATGATCTTCAACATCATGCTGGTGTCAAACCAGTCCGGCAATATTACTCCACGGCTGCCGACCTGCGCTAGACACGTCGTCACTTTGTTGAGCCGAGCTCAACTTCTTCGGATCATCATCTCGGCAAGCCGAACAAGAGTCCGGCATTGCGAAGGATAAATCATCACCAACATCGCCGCCCCACGGATTACACGGAGCGGGCATACCGGCATCGCCGCACGGTCGCTTCATCAAGCCGGCATCGACCACGTCACGACCTGCATCGGCAGGGCCGCACTATTGCTTCTTCAAGCTGGTGTCCATCACGCCGACCTACTTCGACATCTCGGCTGGACCGGGGGCTTCGCCATCTCTTCATCAACCTACTCCGGACACTTCGGCGTCACTGGCCGACCAGGCATGGGTGCGCGGATCGAGTTCCAATTTTGGGAATCACCTTCCTTCGGATTGCTACAACAAATAAACCAGGTGCTATTAATCCTAGTATTTCTTTTTGCTTGTTTGGGTTAAATTTTTCCCAAGGAATTATTACTCTGGTTAGTCCAGCATATGTACACAGGTCTATCAAATGGTGGCCGCATTATCAACGGTCGCATGATGGTTCGGTCAGTTTCCGTACACAGTCCGGCGAACGCCGCATCCGGAACTCGGACCGACCTATGAATCCAGGCTTTGCCACGCCTTTATTGCATTACGCCTACGACCTGCATCGACATCGACTTCAGCGCCAGGCCATATTTCTTTTATTACTCACTTTGCATAAATTATTTATTATGCAACATTTTTTTAATTCCTATTATTACTATTATCCCCGGTCTGCACTATTTTTTGTGCACAGGAAAATGATCCAGCCGGACTATATCCTTTGACGTCACCTCGGCTGGACGGGGGGCTTCGTCAACACTTCATTACCCCATGCCGGGGACTTCGGCATCACTCTGCCGTCCTGCATTGACCGTGCTATGTCACCACTTCGGAGTGCCGAGCTCCTTGCTCCGCCACCTCGGGAACGGCTTGGGGGATGGAACCTTGTCCCGCATCAAGCTCGGACCGCGTCGTCAATACCGAACACATTAACCAGCTAAGTTGTCTTCATGCTCAAAGTTTTAAATTTTTGACTTGTGTTCGGCTCGACCAAGCATTATACTTTTTTGGAAAAAAGTTGCTTGTAAAATTTTTTCCTTGTCCAAACTCTGTTCGCACACACTTGACGCGCTACCCGCGCTCATTATACCTGGGGGCTTCTTTAACAGAAGCTTATTAATACGGGCTTTATGCCCAACACATGTGTCACACTTCCGCATGTACCTTTTATTCACCATTATATGCATCGATATGACTTAAGTTTTGGCCAAGCTGGGTTGCCTGGCTCCTGTGCTTACCCCTACGTTCCCGATTGTTCGGCTAGGTGGTAAAGGGAGCACCTCTGCGATTGTTACTGCCGGGTCAGCCGGATGTGTACCTCAGACTGGGTGAAGCCGAAAGCTAGCGTTCTTAAGGGAATACTCGGTCGGTGAACTAAAAGATGATTTCTTACCTATTTATTTACCTGCCCCCAGATGTTTTTCTGCTCTTTTCGCAGTCCGGACATGCACTTTAGGGCATGCCTCCCAGGGAAAGGAACCCCTAACGGAACTATTCTCCCTGGAAGATGTTTCTTACTAACCATGTAATATAACATAACTAGTTGGGCACTTGTCTGATAAAGCACTAATGACCCCTACGCCTGGTCTCCACGCATGCCCCGGTTTTTATAACCGCGAGGGTATTCGGACACACTCCGGACTATTGGGTCCAGAGGTTGAAGCGAAAAGGTCCGCTACGACAAACGATCTACAATCCGGCTAGAAGGCATTCTACATGTCACCTTACATTTTATAGTCAACTTTTACCCAAGTCGCTTGGGGGCTCTTATGTTTATTTGAGCCGTTTCATACTAAGTGTTTTTCTTCTTAGTCGTTGCAAAGTTAAAGCACGGCAGAAGCACTTTTTTTTCTAAAGTCCAATTTTCGGATTGGCACCGAACACTTGATCTTGTTCGGACGTCATGTTTTTACTGACGTTTTTTGGTTTTCCAAGCTTTTGGCACTTTTAACTATTTGTGTGTTTTCAGCACAAGTCTCGCAGTGCAACGCCGGACACCTTTAGAGATTCGGCAAAAACATTCTCGGATATTGCTATATATGCATCAGTTTCGAATTGTGTCTTCGGTCAATAGTTGGGTTGCCCGGCTCCCGCGCTTGCCTCCTACATTCCGCTTTGTTCGGCTAGGTGTGCAAAGGGAGAACCACTGCGATTGTGCTTGCAGCTCGCATGGTCAAGCACCTCAGTGGAGAAAGCCGAAAACTGACTGTCACAATAGGTGTAAACTGGTCAGC
Source organism: Triticum aestivum (assembly GCF_018294505.1). Lineage (NCBI taxonomy): Eukaryota > Viridiplantae > Streptophyta > Magnoliopsida > Poales > Poaceae > Triticum > Triticum aestivum. Next base: position 95,285,499 of record NC_057810.1, read on the forward strand.
GATCCGATGACTATATTAAATGACGGGCCATTCATAAAATTGGCCGAAGTGTTTCCGGCTTGACCTCGACTGTCGCCGAACACTACCGGGGGCTATTAACTGGCCTCCCAAACTAAATCCTCGATCTTTTGCTCTTACATTGGAGCTGAGGTTTCATGATCATGCTTAGCATGACAACCCAAAGAAAGGAACCGATAGCGGGACTATTTTCTTTGGAAGACATTTCTTCTGTTAAACAGTAATATAACATATCTCTCTGCGTACCTTTGTTTATAAAACCGTATGGCCAGATTGCCTTGTTTGTCGTAAATCTTTGCCCTCATAAAGGCTTTATAAAGTAGGACAAACACTCCTCGGCTATTGGCCGAGGAGGTGGAAGCCGATGGTCGGTCAACAAAGTTTTGTACAATGCGGATCCGAGCATTAATGACGTAAAGTACTTGGATACATAGAGTCATTACACATAATTTGTGATTTTACTATGGATATCGATCCTTAATTCGGCCTCCCGTGCCCGCATTAAGGCTCGGGGGCTACTGGGCTTCGGGCTTATTATTTACAAATATTAAAGGGGCACATCGATCCCCTGATCTGGTGTTGCCACCCGACCAGTGTCTCGGGGGCTACTGCATTGCTTGTTCTATGCAGAAAATTTTAAGTGCAATACAGTTTCCGAGGAGATTTTGATCCTCAGGTTGGTCGGCTGCACCCAACCTGAGTCTCGAGGTCTGAGCACGCCGCTTTTTGCGTCCCGAAGTATTCTACCGAGCTAGGACTTGATCCTCAGGCCGATTTTGCAAATCAACCTGAGTCTCAGCGGTTACTGGGATCAGCGGTCTTATGTCATCCTTCAGGTGCATCTCGGGTTTTAGACCGATACACACCTTGAGGGCTACTGGCTATATATCTCGTCAGAGAATAAATTGCATCAATAAAAAATATTGACCAAAAATCAGCCCACGTTCGGGGTGGTGCGCCACCTCGGAAGCAATTCGGCATATAGTTCGGATGCAAGTGGCTGGCTCCTTAGAGGGCATTTCCGGCATTAAGCTCAGCTAAACTCCTTCAAACTTCTTTGAACCAAGGTGATTTACGACACCTCGGATACAGTCCGGCGTTGGAGCTCGGATACATTCCGGTGTTAGAGCTGGGAAGCAGTCCGGCGTTGGAGCTCGGATACATAGTCCGGCGTTGGAGCTCGGATACATAGTCCGGCGTTGGAGCTCGGACACATAGTCCGGTGTTGGAGCTTGGATACAGTCCGGCGTTGGAGCTCGGATACATTCCGGCGTTAGAGCTGGGAAGCGGTCCAGCGTTGGTGCTCGAATGCAGTCCGGCGTTGGAGCTCGGACGCAAGAGGACGCTGCCGCCCGGGAATAACTTCAAACCCGAGGCGTGGCATAAAAATAACAAGGCATTGATAAAGGCCGGAAACTTAAAGGGGATCCTCGGATACCCGACGTATAAAATTGCCGAATGCATTTCGGCGATCTTCAAGATCGAAGATGAGAAGATTTGTTGAACCAGTTTTCAAGACCGACAACTGAAGATGAAGAACAGTTCGGAAGAATCGAGGAGCGTCCCTAACTTGAAGACCGGTTCAGGGGGCTACTGACGGTGTCCTGGACTAGGGGGTACTCACCACGTCGTCCCCCAATCGGTTAGATTGGGCCGAGGACCCCCAGGGCCGCATACTCATGGGCCAGTCCGGACAGGTGCCACATACAAGGAAGATTCCACAAGACTTGGTGATCAAGACAAGGACTCCTCCCCCACCGGCATATTCGGCTAGGACTCTTGTTATCCTAGGCCTCCGGTGCATTATATAAACCAGGTCCAGGCTAGTCGATAGATATACAATATACAACAATCATACCATAGGCTAGCTTCTAGGGTTTAGCCTCCTTGATCTTGTGGTAGATCTACTCTTGTAATACCCACATCATCAATATCAATCAAGCAGGACGTAGGGTTTTAGCTCCATCAAGAGGGCCCAAACCTTGGTAAAACATCGTGTCCCTTGTCTCCTGTTACCATCCGCCTAGACGCACAGTTCGGGACCCCCTACCCGAGATCCACCGGTTTTGACACCGACAAGGGTGACGTGGGGGAGAGGAAAACGAGAGGCAAATGGAAAATAATGTAATGCGAGGGAAAAGAGTTTGTGATGGGTACTTGGTGTGTCCTGACTTGTGCGAAGACCTCCCCGGCAACGGCGCCAGAAATCCTTCTTACTACCTCTTGAGCATTGCATTGGTTTTCCCTTGAAGAGGAAAGGGTGATGCAGCAAAGTAGCGTAAATACTTCCCCTCAGTTTTGAGAACCAAGGTATCAATCCAGTAGGAGGCTACATGCAAGTTCCTCGTACCTGCACAAACAAACAAGAACCTCGCAACCAACGCGATAAAGGGGTTGTTAATCCCTTCACGACCACTTGTGAAAGTGAGATCTGATAGAGATAATAAGATAAGATAAATATTTTTGGTATTTTTATGATATAGATTGAAAAGTAAAGATTGCAAAATAAAGTAGATTAGAAACTTATATGATGGAAAATAGACCCGGGGGCCATAGGTTTCACTAGTGGCTTCTCTCAAGATAGTGTAAGTATTACGGTGGGTGAAAAATTACTATCGAGCAATTGATAGAAAAGTGCATAGTTATGAGAATATCTAGGCATGATCATGTATATAGGCATCACGTCCGCGACAAGTAGATCGAAACGATTCTGCATCTACTATTATTACTCCACACATCGACCGCTATCCAGCATGCATCTAGAGTATTAAGTTCATAAGAACAGAGTAATGCATTAGGCAAGATGACATGATGTAGAGGGATAAACTCAAGCAATATGATATAAACCCCATCTTTTTATCCTCGATGGCAATAATACAATACGTGCCTTGATGCCCCTACTGTCACAGGAAAGGACACCGCAAGATTGAACCCAAAGCTAAGCACTTCTCCCATTGCAAGAAAGGTCAATGTAGTAGGCCAAACCAACCTGATAATTCGAAGAGACTTGCAAAGATAACCAATCATACATAATAGAATTCAGAGGAGATTCAAATATTTCTCATAGATAAATTTGATCATAAACCCACAATTCATCGGACCTCGCGAAACACACCGATAAAAGAGTTACATCGAATGGATCTCCAAGAAGATCAACGAGAACTTTGTATTGAGATTCAAAGAGAGAGAAGCAGCCATCTAGCTAATAACTATGGACCCGAATAGGTCTGTGGTAAACTACTCACAACTCATCGGAGAGGCCTTGGCGATGATGTAGAAGCCCTCCATGATCGATTCCCCCTCCGGCGGAGCACCGGAAAAGGCTCCAAGATGGGATCTCATGGGTACAGAAGGTTGCGGCGATGGAAACAGGGTTTCGTGGTGCTTCTGGATGTTTTCAGGGTATGCAAGTATATATAGGTGAAGGAAGTCGGACAAGGGAGCACGAGGGGCCCACGAGGGTGGGGGGCGTGCCCACCCCCTACCGGGTGCTCTGGACCCTGGTGGCCTCCTCGTTTACTTCTTGACGTCCACTCCAAGTCTCCTGGATTGCGTTTGTTCCAAAAAGATCTCTCCCGAAGGTTTCATTCCGTTTGGACTCCATTTGATATTCCTTTTCTACGAAACACTGAAATAGGCAAAAAAATAGCTAGGGCTGGGCCTCAGGTTAATAGGTTAGTCCCAAAAATGATATAAAAGTGCATAGTAAAGCCCATAAACATCCAAAATGGGTAATATAATAGCATGTAACAATCAAAAATTATATATACGTTGGAGACGTATCAGCCTCCGGTTAATAGGTTGGTCTCAAAAATAATATAAAAGTGCTTAGTAAAGCCCATAAACACCCAAAACAGATAATATAATAGCATGGAACAATCAAAAATTATAGATACATTGGAGACGTATCAAGCATCCCCAAGCTTAATTCCTGCTCGTTCTCGAGTAGGTAAATGATAAAAACAAAAAAACACGTGGAATGTTACCTAGCATATTTATCAACGTAATTTTCTTTATTGTGGCACAAATGTTCAGATCCAAATGATTGAAGATAGAAGTTTAATATTAACATAAAAATAGTAATACTTCAAGCGTACTAACAAAGTAATCATGTCTTATCAAAATAACATAGCCAAAGAAAGCTTATCCCTACAAAATCATACAGTTAGGCCATGCTTCATTTTCGTCACACAAAATACTCCCATCATGCACAACCCCGGTTTTAGCCAAGCAATTGGTTCATACTTTTTAATGCGCTTCATCTTTTTCAACCCTCACACAATACATCAGCGTAAGCCATGGATATAGCACTATGGGTGGAGTAGAGTATGATGATAGGGATTATGTGGAGAAGACAAAAAAGGAGAAAGTCTCACATTGACGTGTCTAATCAATGGGCTATGGAGATGCCCATCAATTGATGTCAATGCGAGGAGTAGGGATTGCCATGCAACGGATGCACTAGAGCTATAAATGTATGAGAGCTCAAAAAGAAACTAAGTGGGTGTGCATCCAACTCGCTTGCTCATGAAGACCTAGGGCATTTTGTGGAAGCCCATCATTGGAATATACAAGAAAAGTTCTATAATGAAAAACTCCCACTAGTATATGAAAGAGACAACATAGGAGACTCTCTATCATGAAGATCATGGTGCTACTTTGAAGCACAAGTGTGGAAAAAGGATAGTAACATTCTCCCTTCTCTCTTTTTCTCTCATTTTTTTCTCTCATTTTTTTATTTTGGTGGGCTTCTTTGGCCTCCTTTTTTATTTGGGCTTCTTTGGCTTCTTTTATTTTCATAAAGTCCGGAGTCTCATCCCGACTTGTGGGGGAATCATAATCTCCATCATCCTTTCCTCACTTGGGGCAATGCTCTAATAATGAACATCATCACACTTTTATTTATTTATAACTCAAGAATTACAACTCAATACTTAGAACAAAATATGACTCTATGTGAATGCCTCTAGCAGTGTACCGGGATATGCAATGTATCAAGAGACACATGAATGAAAGAATTATAATGGTGGCTTTGCCACAAATATGATGTCAACTACATGATCATGCAAAAGCAATATGACAATGATGGAGCATGTCATAATAAACGGAACGGTCGAAAGTTGCATGGCAATATATCTTGGAATGTCTATGGAAATGCCATAATAGGTAGGTATGGTGGCTGTTTTGAGGAAGATATAAGGAGGTTTATGTGTCATAGAGCTTATCGTATCACGAGGTTTGGATGCACCGGCGAAGTTTCCACCAACTCTCAAGGTGATAAAGGGCAATGCACGATACCGTAGAGGCTAGCAATGATGGAAGGGTAAGAGTGCGTATAATCCATGGACTCACATTAGTCATAAAGAACTCATATACTTATTGCAAAAGTTTATTATACCTTGAAGCAAAGTACTACTACGCATGATCCTAGGGGAAGGGTTGGTAGGAATTAACCATCGCGCGATCCCGACCTCCACTCATAAGGAAGGCAGTCCAAGAACACCCCATGCTAGAAATTTGTCACACAACTTTTACCATACGTGCATGCTACGGGACTTGCCAACTTTAACACAAGTATTTATCAATATCATAATTACCCAACTAGCATGACTCTAACATTACCACCTTTATATCTCAAAACAATTATGAAGTATCAAGTTGATCATAGTGTTCAATGCACTTTCTATGATAGTTTTTATTATACCCAACTTGGATGCCCATCATATTAGGACTAATTTTATAACAAAAGCAAATACCATGATTTTCTAAAAGACTCTCAAAATAATATAAGTGAAGCATGAGAGATCAATAATTTCTACAAAATAAAACCACTGCCGTGCTCTAAAAATATATAAGTGAAGCACTAGAGCAAAATTGTCTAGCTCAAAAGATATAAGTGAAGCACATAGAGTATTCTAATAAATTCCAATTCATGTGTGTCTCTCCCAAAATGTGTGTACAGCAAGGATGATTGTGTTAAACTAAAAAGCAAAGACTCAAATCATACAAGACGCTCCAAGCAAAACACTATCATGTGGTGAATAAAAATATAGCCTCAAGTAAAGTTACTGATGAATGAAGACGAAAGAGGGGATGCCTTTCGGGGCATCCCCAAGCTTAGGGTTTTGGTTGTCCTTGAATTTTACCTTGGGGTTCCTTGGGATTCCCCAAGCTTAGGCTCGTGCCACTCCTTATTCCATAATCCATCAAATCTTCACCCAAAATTTGAAAACTTCACAGCACAAAACTCAACAGAAAATCTCATGAGCTCCGTTAGTGCAAGAAAACAAACCACCACTTTAAGGTACTGTAATGAACCTATTATTTATTTATATTGGTTTTAAACCTACTGTATTCCAACTTCTCTATGGTTTATACCCCCCAATACTAGCCATAGATTCATTAAAATAGGCAAACAACAAACGAAAAATAGAATCTGTCAAAAACAGAACAGTCTATAGTAATCGGTAACTTTCGAATACTTATGGAACTCTAAAAATTCTTAAATAAACTGGTGGACGTGCGGAATTTGTCTATTAATCATCTTCAAAAAGAATCAACCTAAAATCGCTCTCCAGTAAAAAATGGCAGCTAATCTCGTGAGTGCTAAAGTTTCTGTTTTTACAGCAGGATCATAAGGACTTCACCCAAGTCTGCCCAAAGGTTCTACTTGGCACAAACACTAATTAAAACATAAAAACACATCTAACCAGAGGCTAGATGAATTATTTATTACTAAACAGGAGAAAAAAATCTAAGAACAAAAATAAAATTGGGTTGCCTCCCAACAAGCACTATCGTTTAACGCCACTAGCTAGGCATAAAAGCGAGAATATATCTAAGTATTGCCATCTTTGGTATTCGGAAAGAAAAGAGAAAAATTCTTATCTATAGAATTTATCCTTCTATTGGGAAAGTACGTTGCCATTAATGGTGGAAGAAAGATTAAGCATGCTACGGAAATTTGCATCTAAGCTAGCCTTCATCTCTTTGATAATTTCGTTTTGATAGAAGCATAAAAGAGAGGTGGATTCAACCTTCTCACTCATGGGGTGCCCAAATATAGTTTTAATTTTTTTTCATAGGTATCTATAGCATCCCCCTCAAGAAAACCTTATTCAAAAATCGAATCTAACACTTGCTTGAACGAAGAGGGTAAGCCAACATAAAAGCTTTTTAGGTATATCTCAATTTGATATTGTGGCACATAGCTAGCTCAGATCCTTAATAACCAATCCCAAGCATCTTTTAAAGGCTCACCAAGTAAATAGCAAAAAATTCTGGAATCATCTTCATGAAAATTATTCAAACTCTCATTGATAACCCCGGTAGGTCTTTCCATAGCATCATTATTTATGAGCTTAGAGAGGACAGAGGGACTAACCAAAGTAATAAAACCTAGGACAGAACCCTTATCCCTTTTCGAATCGGCCATGGCGAAGGAATGGCAATCGGTAAAGAGGCGGACAGGAAAAAGAGGGCGAATAAAACGGCAAGGGTGTAGTGGGGGAGAGGAAAACGAGAGGCAAATGGCAAATAATGTAATGCGAAGGATAAGGGTTTGTGATGGGTACTTGCTATGTCTTGACTTGTGCGTAGACTCCCAAGCAACGGTGCCAGAAATCCTTCTTGCTACCTCTTGAGCACTGTGTTGGTTTTTCCTTGAAGAGGAATGATGCAGCAAAGTAGTGTAAGTATTTCCCTCAGTTTTTGAGAACCAAGGTATCATTCCAGTAGGAGGCTACACGCAAATCCCTTGTACCTACACAAACAAATAGGAACCTTGCAACCAACGCGATAAAGGGGTTGTCAATCCCTTCACGGCCACTTGCAAAAGTGAGATCTGATAGATATAATAATAAGATAAATATTTTTGGTATTTTTATGATGTAGATTGGAAAGTAAAGATTGCAAAATAAAATAGATCGGAAACTTATATAATGGAAAATAGACCCGAGGGCCATAGGTTTCACTAGTGGCTTCTCCCAAGATAACATAATTATTACGGTGGGTGAACAAATTACTGTCGAGCAACTGATAGAAAAGTGCATAGTTATGAGAATATCTAGGCATGATCATGTATATAGGCATCACGTCCGCGACAAGTAGATCGAAACGATTCTGCATCTACTATTATTAGTCCACACATCGATCGCTATCCAGCATGCACCTAGAGTATTAAGTTCATAAGAACATAGTAACGCATTACGCAAGATGACCTGATGTAGAGGGATAAACTCAAGCAATATGATATAAATCCCATCTTTTTATCCTCGATGGCAACAATACAATACGTGCCTTGTTGCCCCTGCTGTCACTGGGAAAGGACACCGCAAGATTGAACCCAAAGCTAAGCACTTCTCCCATTGCAAGAAAGATCAATCTAGTAGGCTAAACCAAACTGATAATTCAAAGAGACTTGCAAAGATAACAAATCATACATAAAAGAATTCAGATGAGATTCAAATATTATTCATAGATAATCTTGATCATAAACCCACAATTCATCGGATCTCGACAAACACACCACAAAAAGAGTTACATCGAATAGGTCTCCAAGAGGATCGAGGAGAACTTTGTATTGAGAATCAAAGAGAGAGAAGAATCCATCTAGCTAAAAACTATGGACCCGAAGGTCTGTGGTAAACTACTCACACTTCATCGGAGAGGCTATGGTGTTGATGCAGAAGCCCTCCATGATCGATTCCTCCTCCGGCGGAGCACCGGAAAAGGCTCCAAGATGGGATCTCACGGGTACAGAAGGTTGCGGCGGTGGAAATAGGGTTTCGTGGTGCTCCTGGATGTTTTCAGGGTATATGGACATATATATATATATATATATATGCGAAGGAAGTCGGTCAGGGGAACCATGAGGGGCCCATGAGGGTGGGGGCGCGCCCACCCCCCTAGGGCGCGCCCTCCTGCCTCATGGCCGCCTTGCTTCTTTCTTGACGTCCACTCCAAGTCTCCTGGATTGCGTTTGTTCCAAAAATAACTCTCACGAAGGATTGCTACCTCTTGAGTGCTGCGTTGGTTTTCCCTTGAAGAGGAAAGGGTGATGCAGCAAAGTAGCATAAGTATTTCCATCAGTTTTGGAGAACCAAGGTATCAATCCAGTAGGAGGCTCCACAGAAGTCCCTCGTACCTACACAAACAAACAAGAACCTCGCAACCAACACGATAAAGGGGTTGTCAATCCCTTCACGGTAACTTGCAAAAGTGAGATCTAATAGAGATAATAAGATAAAATAAATATTTTTGGTATTTTTATATAGATTGGAAAGTAAAGATGCAAATAAAAGTAGATGGGAAACTTATATGATAAAAGATTGATCCGGGGGCCATAGGTTTCACTAGTGGCTTCTCTCAAGATAACATAAGTATTACCGTGGGTGAACAAATTACTGTCGAGCAATTGATAGAAAAGTGCATACTTATGAGATTATCTAGGCATGATCATGCATATAGGCATCACTTCCGCAACAAGTAGATCAAAATGATTCTACCTCTACTACTATTACTCCAAACATCGACCGACTCCTGCCTGCATCTAGAGTATTAAGTTCATGAAGAATAGAGTAACGCATTAAGAAAGATGACATGATGTAGATGGATAAACTCATGCAATATGATAGAAACCCCATCTTTTTATCCTCGATGGCAACAATACAATATGTGCCTTGCTGCCCGTGCTGGCACTGGGAAAGGACACCGCATGATTGAACCCAAAGCTAAGCACTTCTCCCATTGCAAGAAAGATCAATCTATTAGGCCAAACCAAACTGATAATTCGAAGAGACTTGCAAAGATAACCAATCATACATAAAAGAATTCAGAGGAGATTCAAATATTTCTCATAGATAAACTTGATCATAAACCCGCAATTCATCGGATCTCGACAAACACACCGCAAAAGAGTTACATTGAATAGATCTCCAAGAAGATATAAGAGAACTTTGTGTTGAAATTCAAAGAGAGAGAAGAAGCCATCTAGCTAATAACTATGGACCCGAAGGTCTGTGGTAAACTACTCACAACTCATCGGAGAGGCCTTGGAGATGAGGTAGAGGCCCTCCATGATCGATTCCCCCTCCGGCGGAGCGCCGGCGAAGGCTCCAAGATGGGATCTCGTGGATACAGAAGGTTGCGGCGGTGGGAATAGTTTTTCATGGTGCAGGGTACATGGATATATATATAGGTGAAGGAGGTAGGTTAGGGGAGCCACGAGGGGCCCACAAGGGTGAGGGCGCGCCCTCCTACCCCGTGGCCGCCTCGGCGGCTTCTTGATGCCCACTCCAGGTCTCCTGGATTGCGTTTGTTCCAAAAAGATCACTCCAGAAGGTTTCATTCCGTGTGGATTCCGTTCGACATTCCTTTTCTTCAAAACACTGAAATAGGCAAAAAAAACAGCAATTTGGGCTGGGCCTCCGGTTAGTAGGTTAGTCCCAAAAATGATCTAAAAGTGTAAAGTAAAGCCCATAAATATCCAAAATGTGTAATATAATAGTATGGAACAAAAAAATTATAGATACATTGGAGACGTATCAAGCATTCCCAAGCTTAATTCCTTCTCGTCGTCGAGTAGGTAAATCATAAAAGCGGAATTTTTGATGTGGAATGCTACCTAGCATAATTCGTAATGTAATTTTCCTTATTGTGGCATGAATGTTCAGATCCAAATGGTTCAAGATAAAAGCTCATAAAACATAAAAATAATAATACTTCAAGCATACTAACAAGTAATCATGTCTTATCAAAATAGCATAGCCAAAGAAAGTTCATCCCTACAAAATCATATAGTTAGGCCATTGTCACACCCAATATGCGATACTATCCTAAAGAGACTCGAAGGTCCCACCAAGGATAGAACCGCATATTGATACGCTTTTGCAAGGTGGATATCATTACATCAATATTACATAATAGATGGGGATACATACAAAAGGCATACAAAGCCACATGAATACAACATCATCTTACATAAGAGCACCATCCGACTACGGATGAAACACAAACAGAAACTCAAACGACATCCACCCTACTAGCCCACACTGCCGACCTGGAACCTATCCCCTGATCAAAGAAGAAGCAGAAGAACAACTCCAAAACAAGCAAACATCGCTCTCGCGTAATGATCATCGCATAACCTGCACCTGCAACTGTTGTTGTAGAAATCTGTGAGCCACGAGGACTCAGCAATCCCATAACCATGGGTATCAAGAGTAGCAAAGCTTAATGGGTAAGGAAGGGGTAAAGTGGTGAGGTTGCAGCAGCGACTAAGCAAGTATGGTGGCTAACATACGCAAATAAGAGTGAGAAGAGAAGCAACGGAACGGTCGTGAAGCTAGCAATGATCAAGAAGTGATCCTGAACTCCTACTTACGTCAAACATAACCCAAAAATGTGTTCACTTCCCGGACTCCGCCGAAAAGAGACCATCACGGCTACACACACGGTTGATGCGTTTTAATTAAGTCAAGTGTCAAGTTCTCTACAACCGGACATTAACAAATTCACATCTACCACATAACCGCGGGCACGGCTCTCGAAAGTTTATACCCTGCAGGGGTGTCCCAACTTAGCCCATCACAAGCTCTCATGGTCAACGAAGGATATTCCTTCTCCCAGGAAGACCCGATCAATCTCGGAATCTCAGTTTACAAGACATTTTGACAATGGTAAAACAAGACCAGCAAAGCCGCCTGATGTGCCGACAAATCCCGATAGGAGCTACACATATCTCGTTCTCAGGGCACACCGGATAGGTCAGCCTACGAGTAAAACCAGCCCTCGAGTTGCCCCGAGGTGGCCCTGTAGTCTACCCGTTTCAGACCAACACTCGAAGGAGCACTGGCCCGGGGGGGTTAAATAAAGATGACCCTTGGGCTCCAGAAACCCAAGGGAAAAAGGCTTAGGTAGGCAAATGGTAAAACCAAGGTTGGGCCTTGCTGGAGGAGTTTTATTCAAATCGAACTATCAAGGGGGTCCCATAAATCACCCAACCGCGTGAGGAACACAAAATCAAGGAACATAACACCGGTATGACGGAAACTAGGATGGCAAGAGTGAAACAAAGCACCAGGCATAAGGCCGAGCCTTCCACCCATTACCAAGTATATAGATGCATTAATTAAATAAGAGATATTGTGATATCCCAACATAATCATGTCCATCATGGAGCAATCTTCAACTTCACCTGCAACTAACAATGCTATAAGAGGGGCTGAGCAAAGCGGTAACATAGCCAAGCAATGGTTTGCTAGGAAGGGTGAAAAGGTTAGAGGCTGACATGGCAAATTGGGAAGCTTGAAGAAGAAGTGATAGGTAGCGCTGCATAGCGATAGAATGAAGCAACTAGCATAGCAATGATAGTAGTGAGATCCAAGGTGATGGTCATCTTGCCTGAGATCCCGCTGGGAAGAAGAACGAGTCCATGAAGAAGACAAACGGGAGTAGTCAAACGAATCCTCACAATCGCAACATTACCGAAACTAAGAAGCAACACCGGAAAGAAACAAACAATATGGTAAATGCACAAGCATAAACATGGCATGATGCCCAAACAAGTATGATGCATGTCCGGTTTAATGAGGCATGGCATGGCAAAGTGCAACAAACAATACTACAAGTTAAATGGAGCTCAATATGCAACGAGTTGCATATTGACGAAACACCACATTCAACTATTTAGTTAGCTCCCGTTTATGTACCCAAAAACATTAAATGTTTTTAAACATAGCAAGGGGTGAAGCATAATAAAACTACCTATCTAGGCAATTTAAATGAGGCCAGAAACGACAAACAACAATTCCGGAAAATCCTCATATGCATATTTTGAATTTGCTACTATTCGTCCATAAACCATATTTTAGAGTTGTTAAACACGCAAGACGAGTGCACCATGTTAAACTAGGCATTTTTCCACCCCATTTACATATAAAGTTTATTAAAATCGGAGCTACGGTTAATTAGTTATGAAATAAATCATTTTAACATGGCATTTGTACAAATTTAAACAAACAACAAGTTCAAACATTTTTAACATGGATGAAAGTGGCATATTATGAAACTAGATGAAATTCTAAGCATTTTACATATATGAAACATTTTAATCTGATGCATGGTTGGTGATTTATTATAAGCATGAACAACAAGGGGCAATCTGTAAACATGCAGTTTTCTAGATAAAACACAAAATCGTTCGGCAGAAAAAAATAGTAAACGGGCCGAAACTAGCTAGCCTAACAGTGCACAGGGCAGAGGGGCTTGAGGGGGCTTCTCACCGAAGGCCTCGGGCCAGAGCAGGGGAGAGCTGGGGCTGGGTCGTGGCTTGGAGTGGGCGCGGTCATGCGAGCGCTGGGTCAACGCGAGCGCTCGAGTCAGAGCGGCTCGATGCAGAAGAGTCACTGCTCGTCTCCCTCGCTCGAACAGAGGGAGGCAATGCTGGGGACTTGCGGCGGGGCCGGCAGGCGCGGGAAACTGCAGGTCGGCGAGGTGGCGAGCGGATCCCGGCAGTGCCACGCCGAACAGAGGGGGATCCGACGACGGCTTGCGGTTGGTGCGGCCATGGCAGCAGAGGGCGAGCTTCGTCCATTTCCTGACAGAGAAGAAAACGGATAGGAAAGGGAGGAAGATTAGAGGAGGAAGGAGAGAGCAATGGAAGAAAAGAAAGAGCAAAGGGAAGGGCAACACTCATCTGCTGGCTCAGGCGAGCTGCAGCTTGCTCGGGTGGAGCAGGTGCGCTTGCGCGACTGTGGTTGGAGGGAGACAGGGAAGCCGGGCCTCGGCGGCACGACGGACAGACGAGGACGGCAGGGTTCGGACCAGAACTCACAGGTGTGCTCAGGAGCCCTCGAGCGGGAGAGGCTGTGGGCGCGACGGGGTCGGCCTGCAGGTGGCCGGAGGCTGGCCGGGGTGGCCTGGCCGGCAGAACTGCTCGCCGGGGACGATGGCAGGCAAACTGGAGGAGAGGCGCGGGGCTCAGTGGTGCTCCGGAGTCAAGGTGGGGCGCGGGGAAGGAGCACGGCGTGGAGAAGCTCCTCTCCTCCGGATCGAATAGGGGAGAGAAGGCAGTGGGGCGCTAGTTGCTCGAGTAGGAGGTGGCCATGGATCGAGAGGAGTGGAGGGTTGCGGGATTGGGTGGATCGGGGGGAGGAGGTGGTTGGCCCGGTGGATTTTTGGATCGGGAGCGATCCCAAGGAAGAGAGTGGCGGCGGGCGATGGGACAAGGGGGCTAGATTTTAGGGTTGGACTAGATTAGGTTAGGGGCTGCTCTATATATAAGGAAAGGAGGGAGTTTGGGTCATCTGATCGAAATCGGACGGTCAAGATAAAATGCTATGGGAGTCCAAATAAGAAACCGAAGATATTCTAGGGATGTTTGAGGATAATCCAGACCCATCGGTCACGACCGCCCGGATCGAGATCGGGGAAGTTTCAGACACGCATGCAAAGGGGGGTTAGGCCGTCACGGTCAAGAGGGAAGCGAAAACCCGATTGGTCTGGAACGGTCAACGAAGGCAAAGCGGTCCGAGGGAAGGTGATGAAGGCAAAGGGAGAAACGGCAACAACGAGCGAATGCAAGTTTTTATGAAAACATGTGGATGCAATGCGTATGATGCCATGAGATGAAATGGAAGACATGAACAAAATACAAAAACCCAACCACGGAGGAAATAACATATCACATAGCCGGAAATGGCAAGAGTTGGAGTTACAATTATGGAAAGTTACATCCGGGGCGTTACAGCCATGCTTCACTTTCATCACACAAAATACTCCCATCATGCACAACTCCAGTTTCAGCCAAGCAATCTGTTCATACTTTTTAACACGCTTCAGCTTTTTCAACTCGTACGCAATACATGAGCGCAAGCCATGGACATAGCACTATATGTGGAATAGGGTGGGGGTTGTGAAGACAAAAAGGGAGAAGATAATCTCACATTAGCTAGGCATATCAAGAGGCTATGGAGATGCCCATTAATAGATATCAATGTGAGTGAGTAGGGATTGCCATGCAACGGATGAACTAGAGCTATAAATATATGAAAGCTTAACAAGAGAAACTAAGTGGTTGTGCATCCAACTTGCTTGCTCACGAAGACCTAGGGCATTTGAGGAAGCCCATCATTGGAATATACAAGCCAAGTTCTATAATAAAAATTCCCACTAGTATATGAAAGTGACAACATAGGAGACTCACTATCATGAAGATCATGGTGCTACTTTGAAGCACAAGTGTGGAAAAAAGGTAGTAGCATTGTCCCTTCTCTCTTTTCTCTCATTTTTTTTCTTTTTTTCTCTTTTTCTCCTTTTTTCTCTTTTTTATTTGTTGGGCTTCTTTGGCCTCCTTTTTTATATGGGCTTCTTTGGCCTCTCTTTTTTATAAAGTCCGAAGTCTCATCCCGGCTTGTGGGGGAATCATAGTCTTGATCATCCTTTCCTCACTTGGGATAATGCTCTAATAATGAAGATCATCACACTTTTATTGATTTACAACTCAAGAATTACAACTCAATACTTAGAACTAAATATGACTCTACGTGAATGCCCCCGGCGATGTACCGGGATATGCAATGAACCAAGAGTGACATGTATGAAAAATTATGGAGGTGGCCTTGCCACAAATACGATGTCAACTACATGATCATGCAAAGAGCAATATGACAATGATGGGGCGTGTCATAATAAACGGAACGGTTGAAAGTTGCATGGCAGTATATCTCGGAATGGCTATGGAAATGCCATAATAGGTAGGTATGGTGGCTGTTTTGAGGAAGGTAAATAATGGGTGCATGATACCGACGAAAGTTGCACGGCATAATAGAGGCTAGCAATGGTGGAAGGGTGAGAGTGCGTATAATCCATGGACTCGCATTAGTCATAAAGAACTCATATACTTATTGTAAAAGTTTACTTTCCCTCGAAGCAAAGTACTACTACGCATGCTCCTAGGAGAAGGGTTGGTAGGAGTTAACCATCGCGTGATCCCGACCTCCACACAACTTCTACAATATGTGCATGCTACGGGACTTGCCAACTTCCGGGGCAACTTCCGGGGCATCATATCATACAAGATGCTCCAAGCAAAATACATATTATGTGGCGAATAAAAATATAGCTCCAAGTAAAGTTACCGATAGACGAAGACGAAAGAGGGGATGCCTTCCGGGGCATCCCCAAGCTTAGGATTTTGGTTTTCCTTGAATATCTTGGGGTGCCATGGATATCCCCAAGCTTAGGCTCTTGCCACTCCTTATTCCATAGTCCATCAAATCCTTACCCAAAACTTGAAAACTTCACAACACAAAACTCAATAGGAAAACTCATAAGCTCAGTTAGTGCAAGAAAGAAAAACCACCACATAAGGTACTGTAATGAACTCATTCTTTATTTATATTGGTGTTAAACCTACTGTATTCCAACTTCTCTATGGTTCATACCCCCCGATACTAGCCATAGATGCATCAAAATAAGCAAACAACACACGAAAAACAGAATCTGTCAAAAACGGAACAGTCTGTAACAATCTGTAACTTTAGAATACTTATGGAACTCTAAAAATCCTACCAAAACAGGAAGG
Organism: Triticum aestivum; assembly: GCF_018294505.1. Classification (NCBI taxonomy): domain Eukaryota; kingdom Viridiplantae; phylum Streptophyta; class Magnoliopsida; order Poales; family Poaceae; genus Triticum; species Triticum aestivum. The sequence goes on from NC_057810.1 coordinate 95,302,102, forward strand.
CCTGGGAAATTTGTCTATTGATATACTGCAAAAAGAATCAACTAAAAATCACGTTCCTGTGATTTATTAAAATTATTCTCGTGCGTGGAAAAGTTTCTGTTTTTCAGCAGAATCAAATTAACTATCACCGTAAGTTATCATATAGGTTCTACTTGGCACAAACAGTAATTAAAACATAAAACACATCTAAAAAGAGGCTAGATTAAATATTTATTACTCACAGAAGCAAAAAAGCAAGAAACAAAAATAAAATTGGGTTGCCTCCCAACAAGCGCTATCGTTTAACGCCCCTAGCTAGGCATAAAAGCGAGAATAGATCTACGTATTGCCATAATAATAAGATAGATCACGAAAACTCATCTCATATTCTCTATGTTCAGCAGCAAGTTTTCTTTTTGGAAAGCAAAACTAATCAAAAGGGCTAAATTTAATGGGACAAAAGTCCCCAAGATCAATCTCGGGAGGTATGGGTTCCTCCTTTGGCCCTTCATATTGCGCAAGCAATTCATCATTATAAGCATTCTTTTGACAGAACTTCATGAGTCTATACTCAAGAGAATATCCTAACTCATTATTTCGAATAGCAAAATCATTATTAAGTTCGGAAATTCTATCAACTGGAACAGTGGTAGGAACCTTTTTTCTAAGGTTTTCATTAAAAGTGACATAGTCCAAAGATTGGAAACACATTATCTCCTCTTGATCGAAGAGGATCGGCTCTATGGGAGGGCGGCCAGCGGCCACCCTATAGTGCGCAAAAGTTTCTTTGGCTTCTTTTATTATAAATCTGACCTCATGTGCCAAAAAGATAGTAGCTGCGTGCTTAACAGAAGAATGCTCAATATTATAAATTTCTAGGAAAATCCTTTGTATGCAAGACTACTAGTTCTATGAAGAATAGAACTACCCATAGAAGGTAAAGCACCGGCACAAGTAAAGAAATCTTGAATAACCCCTTTTCCAATAATATTACCACTACCGATTCGAAACTTTTTAGTATGTAAGATAGTGGGTTCTTCAGCAGGAGCATCAAAATTTTGCATGTTATTAATATTGTCCATATCAATGATAATCTCCCCAGTTTTAGACATAACGTCAAAGAAAGCGAGGACCAAGGGAAAGAGATAGGCAAACGGAAAAAGAGAGGGCAAATAAAACGGCAAGGGTGGAGTGGGTGAGAGGAAACCGAGAGGCAAATGGTAAATAATGTAATGCGAGGGAGATGAGTTTGTGATGTGTACTTGGTATGTCTTGACTTGAGCAAAGACCTCCCCGGCAACGGCGCCAGAAATCCTTCTTGCTACCTCTTGAGCACTTTGTTGTTTTTTCCTTGAAGAGGAAAGGCTGATGCAGCAAAGTAGCGTAAGTATTTCCCTCAGTTTTTGAGAGCCAAGGTATCAATCCAGTAGGAGGCTCCACAGAAGTCCCTCGTACCTACACAAACAAACAAGAACCTCACAACCAACACGGTAAAGGGGTTGCCAATCCCTTCACGGTACCTTACAAAAGTGAGATCTGATAGAGATAATAAGATAATATAAATATTTTTGATATTTTTATGATATAGATTGTAAAGTAAAGATGCAAATAAAAGTAGATGGGGAACTTATATGATAAAATATAGACCCGGGGGCCATAGGTTTCACTAGTGGCTTCTCTCAAGATAGCATAAGTATTACGGTGGGTGAACAAATTATTGTCGAGCAATTTATAGAAACATGCATAGTTATGAGATTATCCAGGCATGATCTTGTATATAGGCATCACGTCCGCAACAAGTAGATCGAAACGATTCTGCATCTACTACTATTACTCAACACATCGACTGACTCCTTCCAACATCTAGAGTATTAAGTTCATGAAGAACAGAGTAACGCATTAAGAAAGATGACATGATGTAGCGGGATAAACTCATGCAATATGATATAAACCCCATCTTTTTATCCTCGATGGCAACAATACAATACGTGCCTTGCTACCCCTGCTATCACTGGGAAAGAACACCTGTGGCACCCCGGCTCAGTACAAACTGGTACGCCCCGTATCCCAGGCCAGAGATCAAGATGAAGTTTTCTGGAATACGACACTACTTAGCATAGAACAAACCAACTATTTATTATAATCTATTTGGGTACAAGGGTTACATCGGCACGGCGACACTACGCCTGCTACTGTTGCTCTATGCAAGCAGCAGAACAACACGATGCAGCGGAAGAACTCTAGCAGTGGAACAACTACGATGGTGGTGAACTCCACTCCGCAAGGACTCTGGCTGGAACGCTTATCCTAGATCGCAAACAAGGACTCCATGGCAAACAAGCAATCAAATCCGGAATGACCTGCAAACTGGCATGACACGCCAGGTCAGTACATTGAATGTACTTGAAAGCTCACAATAACCAGAAGCATTCAAGTCCAACAATAGCATGGCAATTACAGGTTAAGCAGAAATTAACATGATATCATCATAGCAACTTGGCATTAACATGAACATGATACAGCTAGAACAACATGAACCTGGCATGAACATATGAATCTGACGATACTAGCATGCAACATGATGACACTATATGCACCACTTATTCTGCTCGGGTTACATCGTAACCAACACGTGCATCACTTACCCACCTCAGACATCACATGATCATCTCAGGATCAAATCAAGGTTGGTATAAACAATACCGTAGTAATCATTAAATGACCACAAGGAGCTTGATTTTTACCCATGATTCTCACACAATATCACGAATATACAACAACCCAGTATCCTCGATACCACCGTGATCCTTACGGTGATTGTCGGTGTCAAAACCGGCGGATCTCGGGTAGGGGGTCCCGAACTGTGCGTCTAGGCGGATGGTAATAGGAGACAAGGGACACGATGTTTTACCCAGGTTCGGGCCCTCTTGATGGAGGTAAAACCCTACGTCCTGCTTGATTAATATTGATGATGTGTGTTACAAGAGTGGATCTACCACAAGATCAAGGAGGCTAAACCCTAGAAGCTAGCCTATGGTATGATTGTTGTTCGTCCTAAGGACTAAAGCCATCCGGTTTATATAGACACCGGAGAGGGCTAGGGTTACACAGAGTCGGTTACAATGGTAGGAAATCTACATATCCGTATCGCCAAGCTTTCCTTCCACGCCAAGGAAAGTCCCATCCGGACACGGGACGAAGTCTTCAATCTTGTATCTTAATAGTCTTGGAGTCCAGCCGATGATGATAGTTCGGCTATCCGGACACCCCCTAGTCCGGAACTCTCTCAGTAGCCCCTGAACCAGGCTTCAATGACGACGAGTCCGGCGCGCATGTTGTATTCGGCATTGCAAGGCGGGTTCTTCCTTCGAATAATTTATAGAAGATTGTGAACACCATGATAGTGTCCGGCTCTGCAAAATAAATTCCACATACCACCATAGAGAGAATAACATTTACACAAGTTCGATCTGCTAACGTATTCCATGGCGTGACGTCACACCACTACCAAGCCTTTACTCAAATTGTTTTTATTGTTCCACCTCAGTGCGTTTAGCGAGGCGGTTTCCTTGGCACGTCTTGTTGAAGCAGAGATCGTGTTCCCCTTATTCCGGGATTCTCATCAATACGGACGTGGGTAACCCAACCGCGCCCGTTGCCACGCCCCCTCCATCGAAGGTGGGTCCCAAACGGTCACGCGGACGGCTCTTGGTATTCTCCCTCTTTATAATGAGACCAAGGCCCGTTCTTTTTCTTCAATCCTCTATCGAATCCGCCCCTCGCCCCGAGTTCCAGCACCCAGGGTTCCATATTTGGGTACCTTCGATCTTCGACCCCACGAGGCCGGTGGATGCCCTCCTCCCTCACGGAAGAGGACGTGCTAAAGCTAAGAGACGCCAGGTATTTAACCTAGGAGATTTCGCATAGGTTGCCTGCCCGAGGGCAAGTTATTCCTACTCCCGAGCCTGGTGAGAGCGTCGTGTTCGTGTCTCACCTCCATCGGGGTTTAGGCTTCCTGACGGATCCCTTCGTGAGGGGGCTCATGTTTTACTATGGGCTGGAATTCCATGACTTGGCTCCGGAGTCTATCCTCCACATCTCATCATTCATTGTCGTCTGCGAAGCCTTCCTCCGCACTACCCCTCACTTCGGCTTGTGGCTCAAAACCTTCGACGTGGAGCCGAAGATGATTGAGGGGCGCTAGGCAGAGTGCGACGGGGCAGTTATAAGCAAGAGGGCCGATGCTCGATGGCCCGAGGGCTCTTTTCAAGAGGAGCTCGGCGTGTGGCAACAGGAGTGGTTCTATATCACCGCTCCCAGGGGCAGCAGGCAGAGGCCGCCGCCCATCTTCCGCTCGGGCCCTCCACAATAGTTGACGTCATGGGTCAACAAGGGGCATGACTGGGGGCCGCCTAAAGACGTACCCCTTTTGCAGGACCGGATTCGAGGCCTCCAAGAAAGGGAGATCAATCTGGTCGCAGTAGTATAGGTTATGCTGATCCAGCGCCTACTGCCTTGCAAACGTCGCCCCCGCCGCCTGTGGGAATTTAATCCGGAGGGGCCACGAGCTCTTCAACACTTCATGGGTTTGACACCCATGGAGATGTACAAACTGTTCTTCGGATCGCGGGAGATGCGTCCGGTCTTGACCGAGGATGCTGGCCTAAGCTGCAATCGCCCGGATACTCAAGTAAGTAGCCCTGTGTCCGGACACACTGTCCACTTATTTATCATGGGTTTGCCTTTTAACCAGCTATCCCTTGGACAGGAGTGGATAGCACTAGCAAAACTGATACGGTGTCTGGCCCCCCTCCCTGAGACCACGCAGGATCCCGTGCTAATAAAAATGTTGGAGGTTGCACCCTCGGAGGAGAGCGAAGGGGGGCACAGGGGAACTACCACCTCTGCCAAGGAGGTTTTCAGTAAGGGAGGAGTCAAGAGTCCCTCCTTCCAGGGGGAGAAGAGGACAACTTCAGGAGACCCGGAAGCCAAGGCCTTGAAGCGGGGAAACAAATCTGTACCGGAAGGTCCTGTGCCGGGAAGAGTCCCGGCCGCACTGTCTCCTCGGAGGAATCAGCCCTCCAGTGAGCCATAAGTAGAAAAGGGGGAATTTTGTAATAGTGGATACCCCTGCTTAATTTTTAAGGGTAACCAAAGTTTTCATCTTGTAGTTCGGATCTCAGCCCATCTCAACACAGCTCATCTTCGGGAGACCTTCGTCCGGAGATGATGGAGAGTGAAACGCCTCCATCTGCCGCCCCATCATGTGAGGCGGATGACCCTGAGGTGTCGTTGCGGAGGTTCTCCCCGAGTCCGGCAGGGCCAGAGAGTTCGGCCCCCATTGGAATACGGCCGGTGGAGCTGCAGGATTTACTTAGGAGGGCGTCCATCTCGGGAGATCACCGCACATTAATGAGTACGGTTATTGAAAGGATCTCGTCCACCGAGAGCGGGTTGTATGAGGTCATTGGAAGCTTGCTGACGGGATTTGAGGTACGCAAAAAATGACATACCTTTTGACAATTTTGCACATGAAGTGCGCCCTGTATAGATAGTAGCCCCTGAGACTTGGTATGCTGTCGAAAGTGACAGCATGCCGAGGATCATAATCTCAGTTATAGATTGTCGCCTTTCCTATGCAGGTGGCGGAATGTTCGGTGGCCAGCCGGACTGATGGAGTTGCCGAACTGAAGAGGCAACTCGACGTTGCGGATGCGGACATCTCGCTGGTTAATAAACAACTTGATGAGTCACAAGGTAAGTGGTTGCTCCGCGGTCGCCTAGTAAGGGAGCTGACGCCCATTCCTTACAATTTGTATGCTTGATGCAGATGGTGCTGCTGTTGTGGAAGACCTTCGAGCAGAACTTGCTCGGGCCAAGGAGCAAGCTAGAAAAAGCGAGGCGGCTGCCTCGAAGGCAGCGGAAGAGCTAGAAGCCGAGAAGGCTGCTCACTGCCGAAGCAAGGAGGAGATGGTCAGAATGGCCACAAAATTAAAAGTTGCTACCGACCGCCTGGAAGTTCTTGAAGGAGAACGCCGAGCGGAGCAAGAGGACCTGAAGAAGGCCGACGCCGAAGCCAAGGATGCCCGTAGTGCGATGCGGGCTATGAAGGAGGAACTGCGTCAGGTTGAAGACACTGTGGCTGGAAAGCCCTTTATGCTACGTAGGAAGTTCATGGATCCGAAGTATGCTCAGCTGGGCCGATTGTACGGTGCGGAGGATCCTTATCTGGACTTGGCGGCGAGTGCGGCAGATGCAGTCGTGCACTTTCGAAGCCAAGAGGATCATGAAATGGAAGAGCTTTTCTGGTCTCAATTCCATAGTCCGGAGCGTCCACTTCCGTTGAGTGATCGGCTGGTTGAGTGGGATGAGCTGAATAGATTGTCCGGACTAGCCATGACGGATGTGGTCGCTCATCTGTGGCCAAAAAGGCCCAAGCCGAAGAGTTAGTTTGGCTTGTTGTAGCAATTCCTTGGGGCGGTGCCGCATATTGGGGCGATGAAGCGGTCGACATGCATAGAAGGTGCACGGATGGCTCTCGCCCATGGCAAGAGATACTGGGCGGAGATGGATGCCACCGTTGTTGCATCCCGGGGTTCGGACAAAAGCCGATTTCCCACCGAGCACTATTTTGAGGAAGTCCTGCAGGGCGCTCGTATAATAGAGTCGCAGTGCTCGAAAGATGTTATGTTTGAATCACATGTATGATTTCTGAGATTATATTTATAATGCAATAACTTTTTATACTTGTGTGTTCAAGTATTGAACTATCTCCTGTGCGTCCGTATATGTATGAATAACCTGAAAGTTGCAGCCTTTGGCTTCAGCCCCCACGCACATGGTGCGGGGGTGTTTGCAAAAAGAAAAGCGCTTTTTCACACTTAATCCAACGTCTTGGTCCTTGTAGGGAGGTGATAGCGTAGCAAACTAGGCAACCGAACTATAATGCTTTATTACTTTCACTTAGCCATAGGAGCTCGAATGTGGGGCTACTATATAGCCCCTAGCGGCACCGCTCCTCTCCGAACTTCGGGGTGCGTATGTGCCTGACCGGGAAGCGGTCCTTCCTCAAAGCGGAGGAATTCTAAACATTCCAATGGTCGATCGAGTGGTTGACCAGTCTCTCGCTATATCATGACAGTCAGTTTTCGGCTTTCTCTACTGAGGCGCTCGCCCGGTCGAACCGGGGCACAATCGCAGCAGTTCTCCTGGTGCCGCGTTAGCCGACGATGCGGAATGTAAGGCAGCAAAACACAGGAGCCGGGCAAACCCAACATTTGACCAAAGACATCATTCGGAGCTGATGCATATAAGGCCTAACTCGAGAAGCCGAACACTCCCTGAGGTGTTCGGTCTTTATGATATCGGGCAGAACGATGCCCTAAGCCCCTAGTGTCCAGGTTCAGGCGGGAACTTTTGACGCGGCCGATGCCAAAACGCCAGCCTCCTCCTCGGTTATGGTTTGAAACCGGGGGATGTGTATCAACTAGAGACAGTAAGAAAGGTTGACGCAGGGTCTTAATCTGAAAAGAATCCTTGCAACGGGTCCCTACTGCACGTCTGCGCCTGTGTCTCCGTTGTGCTGTATCCTGGACGGGTGTAGCACGTGCTTCATCTGTAAAAGAGAAGGACTTAGTTTCCAAGAAATATCATGCATAGGTTGTATGAAAATAGAATAAAAGGAAGAAAATTGAGCTTTATTGGCTCTCATCATTTATACACGCAGTCCCTTATAAAGGGGATATGCGGCTGGGAAGCCCCTTGCCGGACTCGCCTAACCATGTCCGAGGTCTGAATGGCATATTTTTAGGGGCTTTGACCCGCAAGGTCTGATTAGTGTGTGGCTATCAAGGCAGTCTCACGTTTCTCTGTGGTCGAGGAACACTCGGAGTTACTTTTTAATGAAATTATGCCACGTTGACCGGGCATTTTCAAGCGTAAAAAACGCGTAATGTGGTATTGCGTTAGGGCTGGCGAAAGCTGCGCGCCCCAGTAGTGCTTAAGGGCTACTGTTTGAATGGGGCGATGGGTAGTGAGCTTTTCGCGACGTAGGTTGTCGGATAAACCGAACACAACCTCTAGTGGTACAAAGCCTGTACAATTGGCTTAAAGGCCTGGCGTCACTCCTTTAAAGGAAGTGCTGCTATGGCGAATTTTGGTATGGTCTATCCCCATTCTGCGGCCGGTGTCCTAGTATCGCAGGTGCCGCGCTGTCTTTTCGTGTTATCACATGAAGTGAGTTCACTGTTTTTACTTCTAGTGGGAAAGTCTTCTATTTTCCGGAGTGCTGCTGTTGGGTTTCGTCACTTTCTCTTGGTGTGTCGAGCCCCTTGTGTTCGGCATTAAGTCGGACGGACTGTTTGAAGACCCAACAATCTCTGTGGGTATGGTTTGCAGGCTTCCCGGGGGTACCATGTATTTGACATAGTCTGTCTAGAATCTTATTTAGGTTGGATAGCTCGTCACTGTTGTCCTTGAGGGGCAGTGTTTTTTTGTTCGGCCGAGAGCTTTTGAATCCGGCGTTGACCGCCGTACTATTCGGGCCTTTTTCCTCATTTCGGTGCTGATCTTTTCTGCGTCGTGATTTCCCATTTCCATCCCTAACTTCGGATGTACTCGGGTCGCTGGTGCTGCACCTAGCCAGCCAGCTGTCTTCCCCCGCGCAAAAGTGGGTCATGAGGCTTGTTAGTGCGGCCATTGTTCTTGGTTTTTCCTAGGCGAGGTGTCTGGCAAGCCATTCGTCTCGGACGTTGTGTTTAAAGGCTGCTAAGGCTTCAGCGTCCGGACAGTCTACTATTTGGTTCTTTTTAGTGAGGAACCTGTTCCAGAATTTGCATGCTGACTCTCCGGGTTGTTGAGTTATGTGACTTAAATCGTCTGCATCCGGAGGGCGGACATAGGTCCCCTGAAAGTTTGCTCGAAACGCATCATCAAGCTCTTCCCAACTTCCAATGGTATTTTCTGGGAGGCTTTTAAGCCAATGCCGAGCTGGCCCTTTGAGCTTGAGGGGTAGGTATTTTATGGCGTGGAGATCGTCTCCTCTGGCCATATGTATGTGTAGGATGTAATCCTCAATCCAGACTCCAGGGTCTGTTGTTCCGTCATATGCTTCTATGTTTACGGGTTTGAATCCCGCTGGAAATCCATGATCCAGTACCTCATCGGTGAAACATAGTGGGTGTGCGGCGCCCTTGTATTTGGGTGTGCCGTTGTCTTTGAATGCTCGGAGGTTTATGTTGCTTCCTGGAGTCTTCTTTTTTGGCCCATAAATAGATCTGACTGGGTCGTCCCTTTTTCGAGGACCTTTATGTTGATCGTGTGCCGGCTTGTGTGCGGCGCCCCTTGTTGCTCTTGGCCTGTCATCTGGTCATCTATCCGGCCAGGCGGCTTCTTTCTTTTTTGACTGCGGGGGCTCTAAGGCCTCCTCGTCAAATTCGGGCAACAGCTTGCGCTTCGGGTAGCTCTTTGTCTGGTGACTAGCACCATGTTTACCTGCGCTGTTGAGTACTTTGCTCCATCTCATTCTGAGTGCGTCCTCCGCTGTTTTGAGCTTCCGCTTTTGCTTCTTCAAACTTCTTGACGTGGCGACGAGCCTTTTATGAAGATTCATATGCTCTGGTGATGTGAGATCATCTTCGCCGGGGATGGGTTGCTTGTCCAGTTCATGTCCGGCTGGCTGCTTGTTGACATGTGCGTCGTCCACTGCTTCGCCCTGCTCTAGGGTCGGGTCCGTACAGGTGTCGTTTTTATCGATGCCGGTCTTCGGGCGGCGCTTGCATCGCCGCTTTGGTTGTTTGCTGGGGGAGTTGTCCTTCGCCACGTCCCGTTTTTCCTCATTATCGCTTCCTTTTGGTATATCCACCATGTATGCGTCATGAGTTGGGGTGGCTTTCTCGTGCCCTTTAGGCGCTGGTTCTTGGTCGTCTCCGGCATCGTCGTCCATACCGTCGATGTCTTCGGAGTCATAGTTTAGCATGTCGGTCAGATCGTCGACAGTGGCTACCAAGTGGGTGGTGGGTGGGCTTTGAATTTCTTCGTCGTCCGCATCCCAACCGTCCTGACCGCAGTCCGGCCAGGGCTCTCCTGATAACGAGAGATACCTTAGCGAACTCAAGATGTCGTCGAAAGGTGAGAGTTGAAAGATGTCTGCTGCGGTGAACTCCATGATCAGCGCCCGATCGGATTCCATCGGAGGGGGCGCGGGAGGTTCGGAGTCCGGCAAGGAGTCCGGCACCTCGGAGTCACGAGCTTTATGAGGGACAAGGTCAGTGTTCGGCTCTATCGCCACGGAGGTTGCAGCCCCCGAGGCGGTGTCTAGCCATCTGTCCTCTATCTGCGCAGCCGGCTCCGAATTGAAGATCGGAGCGGGTTCGAGTGTGGCCTCCAGGTTACTATCCAGCCGCAGAGCTAAATCATACCCGTCGTGACAGTGCGGCACGCTTGGCTGTGGCTCGAATCCATCGAGGGTCAAGTCCCCGCGGATGTCAGCCGTGAAGTTCAAACTTCCAAATCTGACCTGACAGCCAGGGGCGTAGCTTTCGATCTGCTCCAGATGGCCAAGCGAATTGGCCCGTAGTGCAAAGCCGTCGAATATGAAGATATGTCCGGGGAGAAAGGTCTCACCCTGGACTGCATCGTTGATGATGATCGAAGAAGCCATCAAGCCTATCGGTGACGACACAGAGGAACTCTCAATGAACTCTTGATGGAGGTAAAACCCTATGTCCTGCTTGATTAATATTGATGATGTGTGTTACAAGAGTGGATCTACCACGAGATCACGGAGGCTAAACCCTAGAAGCTAGCCTATGGTATGATTGTTGTTCGTCCTAAGGACTAAAGCCATCCGGTTTATATAGACACCGGAGAGGGCTAGGGTTACACAGAGTCGGTTACAATGGTAGGAAATCTACATATCCGTATCGCCAAGCTTTCCTTCCACACCAAGGAAAGTCCCATCCGGACACGGGACGAAGTCTTCAATCTTGTATCTTCATAGTCTTGGAGTCCGGCCGATGATGATAGTTCGGCTATCCGGACACCCCCTAGTCCGGAACTCCCTCAGTGATCACAACCTCGACCATTATTTGGCCCGTGATCCTTACGGTGATCACAACCACGACCCATAATTGGCCTGTGATCCTTACGTCGATCACAACCACAACCAACACTTGGCCTGTGATCCTTACGGCGATCACAACCAATTTATCTCATTGTTATTAAGCACATTATTCTTATTACTGTTAACTCACGGTGTGACCTACTTTCGAATTGGGCCCTTAACCACGGGCACGGCAATCGATAGATTTAATATACACTCGGTAGAGGTTAATACACTGTACCCACACTATGGATCCCATGGCCTCGCACTCCCATTCGGATGGACCAACGAAGTTTCGACAAAACCGTCCTACTGCCATGACACTCTCCCGGCCACTCCGACTCACTCCCCACTGGGCTAAGTCATGGGTGGCCCCGAGTCTACCGCAAGACACAACGACCATCGTCGTGGCCATGATCCACTCTGGGACCCGGATCCAAAAACTAAATAACAGGCACACAATGTTATGCTTGCTTACCGGGCCAGGGTACAGCACGTCCATAACCTTCCCTCGTTGGAGGCACTGGCGAGATTCATGACAATAGACCTAGTTAGGACCGTCCCATATCGGTAAGAGTGGTTGCACTGGTCATCTGGATTCAGCGGCACCATGACTCAACCAACAGTTTTTCAATTTCAATTTAATCCGGTTAACTTGAATGCAAATATGCTGATCCATGATAAAATGCATGAACATGATATCAACATAATCATGAGGGTATCACATAACTATCCACCATATCAACACTGAATCATATCCAATGAGCATGGCATACTGACTAGCATGACCATCACCAACATCAATATGTACTACTAGCAAGCATAAACATATGAAAGGAAATACTAGAAGGTAGAACATGATAACAGAGTGCAAGACAACATAGCACAAAAGTGAACATGCAACTCTAAACATCACCGAAACAATGATAACCATCTTTTCAACAAGCAAACATTTAATAAAGATTCAAGTTGCAAACCATGTCTACTGCATGACTATCATGCAAGTGGGTATTGTGTCTTGCTTGGGGATGAAGAAGGAATCAGGGAGAAGTGCAGTGAAGCCGCGGAAAGATTTGCCGGAAACAGTTCTCTCTTGGAGGGGCTGTTTACGTGCAAGGGCAAAATGGTCATTTTCAGAATGCCAAAACATAATAAAACTGATGCCAACAGAAAGGTCTCGACGAAAAGAAGATGTTGGCTTTGGAATCACGTCATTTGGAGTTACGGTTGCGGAGTTATAAGGTGATGAAGAACAGGGACCTATATGTGAAAACATTTCAGGAAACAGGCCCCTGAGTGGATAAGGCGGAGGCGTAAACTGAGAAATAAGCCTCCACTTACCCACATGGACCTGGGCCTTGAGCCACTGGCGTGTGGGACCCAGGCGAAGGGGGAGGGGGCACAGGCGCTCGTCCCCTTCCTCCCGCTCGCCCTGTTCCTCGCGTGAGGCAGAGGCAGAGAAAGGGAGGGAAGAGGCCAAGGAGCCGGCCGGCTTCGGCGATCCCCGGCCATGGCGCAGCCACCGACGGGACCGCAGCAGCCAGCTGCACCATCCAGAGGAAGGGCGGCCGCCGGGGAGGCACGGGACGGAGGGGAGAGGCGGCGCCATGGGAGGACAGGAAGCTTCGAGCGACGGGGTTCTTCGGTGATGCAGCCACTCCGACGAGGGGGCAAGGGGGTGGGCGGCTGAGTGGGACGAGGGGAGTGCGGTGGACGTGGAGGGGAGGCCTGAGGTGGCCGGACCCAAGCCGAGGCAGAGGCGGCCATGGAGGGTGATGGCGAACAACGGCGCGATGCCGTTGCTCCAGTGGACTAGGAGCGATGAGGAGGGGCTTGGGAGCTACGGAGGAGGTCGGGGTCCTCTTATATATGCGCGAGGAAGGCTCTGGAGCTTCACGGGCAAGCTCACGACAAGCTCTAATGGTGGACAGTGGCGGGGCACGACACGGGCATGGAGCTAGCGGCTCATTTATGTCGAACCACGACAAGCCGTCGACACAGGGTGATGCAGGGCATCACGGGGGAGCTCCAGAACATGGTTGGACGTCGACACGACGAGGGAGACGACGGGCACAGGGCCGGGAACAAGCCAAAGCACGCAAGGAGGCATGACATCAGTGTGATCACCACCGGCACTGGGGAAAATGGCTAGTTTGGGCGTGGCCGATCATGTCTAGTGGATTGACCCTAGTGACCTTAGTATAATTGAGGAAATAAATCATTCCAGGGGCAAAGAAGTGATTTGCACTTAGCTCCAAAGTAAACCAGCAGCCAAGTGTTTGTGTTGTGCAGTGGGGACACCAGCTAGGTAACTCAGTAAATAGTGTGTCTGGTGATGATCAAACACTAAGGGGACTATGATCACAAGAAATCAACTTAAGAGGAGGAGTTTAAAGGGTGGTTGCTATAGAAAGTGCCATAATGGCCAGAAATGGGAATTTGGATGATGCACTCACATAGTTGCATCAATTGAGCTGAAAATGGTTATGGACCAATGATTTGAAGATATTAAGATTCCCAAGGAGTTTCATGCCATTTGGATGAACCAAAATAGCACTTTCTTCAGAAAGATTTATTCTGACTAGAAACTTGGAAAAATTCCACAGGGCAAATGGTCAAAGGGATTGAGCCACAACTTGGTGGAGGGAGGGTATATGGATACTAGAAGGTCTACAAAAATTTACAATCATAATGGAGCAATATAAAATATACTTGCTTCACAAACAGAAATTTTGACCAGAAACTAAGATTTGCAGTTGTGCTCACATGGAGGCATGACATGAGCTCAACTTTGGTGGAGGGCTATTATATGATGATATGAAGGATCATGATAAATGGCAACTCATTTGAATATGCCTAGCTTGTACCTCCAACACAAAGCTTCTTTTTGGACAGAAACTTTGGAAAATCATAATTAAATAATTACTAGGAAAATGAGGTTGCATTTTGGCATGTGGCAATGATATGGACATGAAAATATGTCCAAGAAGTTTGAGGTCAATTGGGAAAAGGAAAATGGCACTTGCTTCACAATGTGCCATTTAGGGCAGAATAGGAAATGAATTGTTGGAGGATTATTTTTGAACATGGCAATGAAAAGTTTTGCCATATTTGATCAAGATATGACCCAAAAAATTTATGAGAATTAGTTGGGAATTTTTGGAGTGAGGGAAATATAGGTTGCTTCACAACCTAAGGCAATTTGAGTTATTCCTTTAATAGAAATGAATATTCCCATTAAAAAGAATATTCGGATTTGGTCCAAGGTGGAAATGGAAAGGTTTAGGGAAGGATTTGGATATGACAAGCCACTCTAGAAGCAAAGAAGAGGTCATCTTCTTCAGTTTCCAGACCACAAAGCCATGGAAAAAAGAAAACTCATGCAAAAAACCTCGGAAAATCAAAAGAAAAAGAATAGGCCAAAAATCAGGCTGTCACAAACCTTACCCCCTTAAAGAAATCTCGTCCTCAAGATTTGGTTGCTCAGGAACAAGTATGAATATTCTGACTTAAGGAAACCGTTTCCAACTCGGGTATCCTTTTTCCTTTATTCTTGTTCCCACTAAATTTTTATCTGGCTGGCCCTGGGTGGTTTGCTTTACTGTATCCACCTTCTGACAGATCTTACCTTGCTTGTTCATGTTTATATAGGCTCCAATTCCTTTTTAGATCTGCTGACTAGCTGAGTGTGATTTGATTATCACGACTGAAATATATGTCCGTCTCACAAATCCAAAAGTGATTTCCGTTGGGTGTGCCACCCGGCACTGACAACCTTTCATGTAATGATGATCAGATTTTTCTGATGAAAACTCAAGCTCTGACTCATTGCATTGGGTTTCTCCACTAAATGCAGGTCCTATGGGTTCTCAACAGTGAGTTAAAACATGACTGTTTCATGACAGATTTTGACTCATCGCAGAAGCTTCTAAATCATCTTAACTGGTTCCACTGTCGTGAGTATCGGATTTGTACCAAATATTTGATTGTCTCATGTCGCAGCCAGCATAAAGGGTTTGGCCTATATGATAATATCTGCAGACTTGACTGACGGTGGTTCTGACGGAAAAAAAATTGTTCACGACAGGCTATCCATGATGATTCATATAAGTGAGGTCTCAAGCTTCCAGACTGTTATTCCTCATGCTGATTACTCATGTTGTAGGTATATCCATGTGGATCAATACTGACTTAGGCTGTCCGGGGGTTTGCACCATGGGGGTCAGGTACAATTTTCATACATGCATCACTGGTCTTGCTCCTTAATTATTGTTTTCTTGGTCTGGATCTTTGGCTGAAAGAGCTGGGCCATATTGCTGCTTCGTTTGACCATAGGTACTATCGGTGCAATTTTTTGGTAATTGTAGTTTATCCTCATTTTCTGACAGACTACCCCATTAAATGGCAGGTTCAACACCCCTCAAGTTCTGACCACAGGAAAATGATCATCCGAACCTTTGCAAGAAATCGGCAAATAAATAAGTAGCCACCAGAATGGTCTTTACAACTCAGATCTGGGACATTACCGAAATAACTCAACCACGGCTCAGGACGGCTGAAAAGCAGCTCAGAGCATGAGATCGGGTCGATAAGAAGAAGGTGGCAGCTCCCTAAAATAGCCAAAAAGCGACTATAGGGCTACTGTCACAAAAAGAAACTCAACAGCTGTACGAGACGGCTGAAAAGCAGCTCAGACTCGTGACAGTCGTTGAAGAGAGAAACAAAAATCGGGATCCACCCCGGATAGCTAGAAACAGCTCAGATCACACGCGTGGTGCCGTCATTGGAGAAAAGGGGACAAGGGCTCAACAGGATCATTTTCCAGTTCACAAGTACTTGTATGGAGCTCATTGATGTCGTCAATCCTCATAATCCTTTATCTCACTGCGGTGTGTATACTGGCTTTCTTCTCGTAACTATCCTCACGTGGTTATCAGATCCTCATCCAAGTGACTTGTAAGATCTTGATGGTATGCTCATTGCATATATATGAGGACCTGATTCCGAGACAGACGTGTATTCTGATTGATTCTTGATTCTGATCAAAATGTTGCGGATCTGATTCTTGGGATTCACCGCCATATGTTGTCAATTCACAGCATACTACCTTGTACCAATGTCTTACTGAGGAAGATTGGTTGGCTTGTGTTCGAAACTTTCATCGGACAGCTTGCGGTAGAAGACTGGGTATCGTTCTTCAGAAGCTTACCCCCTTAAAGACTTTGCTGGGGAAAGAGTCAGTACCTTATGCCGGAAGCTTTTGGGGTTGCTTACGAAACAAGGCAAAGTACCTTGTACGGAAAATCATCTATGTATCATACTGAGGAAGATAGATGAATCTTGCCTTGGAAACTTCTCGGGTATCTTGGGAGGGAAGATTGGGTTGCTAACACCAGAAGCTTCTTATTGTGATATGCGGACCGATTTCCACATATATAACCATCTTAATATTTTTGGTATTGATTTCTTGTATGAAACGGGGTTTTGCAGGGCTATCCTCTTTTCTGAGTATATGCCATATTTTTGCTTGCTTCCAAGTACATCGGATTCCAAAAGCATCCTCAATGAAAAATTAAACTTGTATCTGAGCCATACCTTGGATAATATTCTGTCAACCTTGCACACAATTTATCTTCTTGCTAATTTAAGCATTTTGTTGTGAGGAGTGCACGCTAAGGCAAACTTGATACTGACGGTCCATCCAGGATTTCTTTTGTATTCAGACGAGCAATTTCCAATTTCACTGCAGTCTGCTGACAATTCCATTCTGTTTAGCTGAGTTTCCAAATATATGCATTTCTTGCTGACTCTTCGGGTCCGGTGTCGGTTGACGAGCACTTTAATAGGGGGGGGGGAATTTGTAACATCGAAGGCCCAAAGAAAGGAACAAAAGAAATGACTAAAACAAAAGCACACAAGCATACTACTAATATAATTAATCAAGCAATCATCACATATTATTGTTACTCACATGATAATATGCATGCACACCTAAGCACACAAATCTCGCGGAAACTCCGGTATTGTGGTCTAATATGTTGTGGCGGTGTGCACGATAATTATATCCATGTGTGGAAAGGAGTTGGCGTAATCGAAGCTACACCAAGCACTGGCTGAACACTGGCTGGATCTGGATGGATACACAGGTGAGGACGAACTTGACGATCAAGCAGTGAGACACAAAAGTGGCGACTACCTCATCATCAAGCGTATGAAGGGAATCGTACCCGTCCAAAGAATGAAATGACAAGGCAAGATAACAGTGGAAGAATGGGTCTAATGGCATTGCCCTTTTCTGATAACAAAGGTCCGCAATGGTTGCCAAAAGAATGAGATGGAGGGCATGGATGATGATGTGGTCGCATCACACCAAAGAGAAGGAGGGCGTAGGTAGTGGCTCGGAACGGATACCACCTACACTCACAAGATTAACCGTTAGCGACAAGCAAATGAGCCTATATGCATGCTATGCAATAAACAAATGCAGCAATCAAGTGCAACAAACCAACTAGGGTCTATACTAGCACTTTCTAATGTTTGCGCGGTCTAGGGCGTCCTACAGCCAGACATGCTCTGATACCAAGCCTATGGCACCCTGGTTCAGAGAAAACCGGAATGCCCCGTATTCCAGCCCAGAGATCAAGATGAAGTCTTCTGGAATACGTCACTGCTTAGCATAGAACAAACCAACTATTTATTATAATCTATTTGGGTACAAGGGTTACATCGGCACGGCGACACTACGCCTGCCACTGTTGCTCTATGCAAGCAGCAGAACAACACGATGCAGCGGAAGAACTTTAGCAGCGGAACAATGACGACGGTGGTGAACACCACTCCGCAGGGACTCTGGATGGAACGCTTATCCTAGCTCGCAAACAAGGACTCCACAGCAAACAAGCAATCAAATCCGGAATGACCTGCAAACTGGCATGACACGCCAGGTCAGTACATTGAATGTATTTGCAAGCTCACAATAACCAGAAGCATTCAAGACCAACAATAGCATGGCAATTACAGGTTAAGCAGAAATTAACATGATATCATCATAGCAACATGGCATCAACATGAACGTGATACAACTAGAACAACATGAACCTGGCATGAACAAATGAATCTGACGATACTAGCATGCAACATGATGACACTATATGCACCACTTTTTCTACTCGGGTTACATCGTAACCAACACATGCATCACTTACCAACCTCGGACATCACATGATCATCTCAGGATCAAATCAAGCTTGGTATAAACAATACCGTAGTAATCATTAAATGACCACAAGGAGCTTCATTTTTACCCATTGATTCTCGCACAACATCACGAATATACAACAACTCGGTATCCTCAATACCACCGTGATCCTTACGGCGATCACAACCACGACCAACACTTGGTCTCAAACCGTGATCCTTATGGCGATCACAACCACAACCAACACTTGGCCCGTGATCCTTACGGTGATCACAACCACGACCATTATTTGGCCCATGACCTTACGGCGATCACAACCACAACCAGTAATTAGCCCGTGATCCTTACGACGATCACAACCACGACCAACACTTGGCCCGTGATCCTTACGACGATCACAACCAACTTATCTCATTGTTATTAAGCACAATATTCTTATTACTGTTGACTCATGGTGTGACCTACTTTCGAACTGGGCCCTTAACTGTGGGCACGGCTATCGATAGATTTAATATACACTCTGCAGAGGTTAGTACATTGTACCCACACTATGGAACCCATGGCCTCGCACTCCCACTCGGGTGGACCAACGGTGTTCCAACAAAACCGTCCTACTGCCATGACACTCTCCTGTCCACTCCGACTCACTCCCCACTGGGCTAAGTCATGGGTGGCCCCGTGTCTACCGCAAGACACAAAGACCACCGTCGTGGCCACGATCCACTCTGGGACCCAGATCCAAAAACTCAACAACGCGCACACAAGGTTATTCCTGCTTACCGGTCCAGGTACGGCACGCCCATAACCTTCCCTTGCTGGAGGCACCGGCAAGAGGCATGACAATAGACCCAGTTAGGACCATCCCATACCGGTAAGCGTGGTTGCACTGGTCAGCTCGATTCAGCGGCACCATGACTTAGCCAACAGTTGTTCAAGTTCAATTTAATCCGGTTAACTTGAATGCAAATATGTTGAGCCATGATAAAATGCATGAACATGATATCAACATAATCATGAGGGTATCACATAACTATCCACCATATAAACAATGAATCATATCCACTGAGCATGTCATACTGACTAGCATGACAATCACCAACATCAATATGTACTACTAGCAAGCATAAACATATGAAAGGAAATACTAGCAGGTAGAACATTATAACAGAGTGCAAGACAACATAGCACAAAAGTGAACATGCAACTCTAAACATCACCGGAACAATGATAACCATCTTTTCAACAAGCAAACATTTAATAAACATTCAAGTTGCAAACCATGGCTACTACGTGACTATCATGCAAGTGGGTATTGTGGCTTGCCTGGGATGAATAAGGCACCGGGGAGAAGTGCGGTGAAGCCGCGGAAAGATTTGCCGGAAACAGTTCTCTCTCGAAGGGGCTGTTTATGTGCAAGGGAAAAACTGTCATTTTCATAAATCCAAAATATAATGAAAGTGACACCAACAGAAAGGTCTCGACAAGACGAAGAAGTAGGCTTTGGAATCACCTCATTTGGAGTTACGGTTGCGGAGTTATAAGGTGATCAAGATCAGGGACCTATATGTGAAAAAAAATCCAGGAAACAGGCCCCTGAGTGGATAAGGCGGAGGCGTAAACTGAGAAATACGCCTCCACTTATCCACGTGGACCTGGGCCTTGGGCCACTAGCGCGTGGTGTTGGAAATATGCCCTAGAGGCAATAATAAAATGATTATTATTATATTTCCTTGTTGATGATAATTGTTTGTTGTTCATGCTATAATTGTATTAACCGGGAACAGTGATACATGTGTGAATACATAGACCACAACATGTCCCTAGTGAGCCTCTTGTTGACTAGCTCATTGATCAATAGATAGTCATGGTTTCCTGACTATGGACATTGGATGTCATTGATAACGGGATCACATCATTAGGAGAATGATGTGATGGACAAGACCCAATCCTAAGCATAGCACAAAGATCGTGTAGTTCGTTTGCTAAAGCTTTTATAATGTCAAGTATCAGTTTCTTAGACCATGAGATTGTGTAACTCCCAGATACCGTAGGAGTGCTTTAGGTGTGCCAAACGTCACAACATAACTAGGTGACTATAAAGGTACACCATAGGTATCTCTGAAAGTCTCTGTTGGGTTGACACGAATCGAGACTGGGATTTGTCACTCCGTATGACGGAGAGGTATCTCTGGGCCCACTCGGTAATGTATCATCATAATGAGCTCAATGTGACCAAGTGGTTGGTCACAGGATCATGCATTACATAACGAGTAAAGTGACTTGCCGGTAACGAGATTGAATGAGGTATTGGGATACCGACGATCGAATCTCGGGCAAGTAACGTACCGATTGACAAAGGGAATTGCATACGGGATTACTTGAATCCTCGACATCGTGGTTCATCCGATGAGATCATCGAGGAGCATGTGGGAGCCAACATGGGTATCCAAATCCCGCTGTTGGTTATTGACCGGAGAGTCATCTCGGTCATGTCTGCGTGTCTCCCGAACCCGTAGGGTCTACACACTTAAGGTTCGGTGACGCTGGGGTTGTAGAGATATTAGTATGCGGTAACCTGAAAGTTGTTCAGAGTCCCGGATGATACCCCGGATGTTACGAGGAGTTATGGAATGGTCCGGAGGTGAAGATTTGTATATAGGAAGCCCAGTTTCGGCCACCGGGAAAGTTTCGGGGGTCACCGGTATTGTACCGGGACCACCGGAAGGGTCCCGGGGGGTCCACCGGATGGGGCCACCTATCCCGAAGGGCCCCATGGGCTGAAGTGGGAAGGGAACTAGCCCCTGGTGGGCTGGTGCGCCCCCTTGGGCCTCCCGCTGCACCTAGGGTTGGAAACCCTGGGGGTGGGGGGCGCCCCACCTGACTTGGGGGGCAAGTCCCCCCTTCCCCCCCCCCTTGAGATTGGATCTCTAGGGGGCCGGCGCCCCCCCAGGCCCCCTACATAAAGAGGGGTGAGGGATGGCTGCGCACCCAAGCCCCTGGCGCCTCCCTCTTCCCCCCGTAACACCTCTCCCTCTCGCTGAGCTTGGCGAAGCCCTGCTGATATCCCCGCTACTTCCACCACCACGCCATCATGTTGTTGGATTTCCATCAACCTCTCCTTCCCCCTTGCTGGATCAAGAAGGAGGAGACGTATCTCCCAACCGTACGTCTGTTCAACACGGAGGTGCCGTCCGTTCGGCGCTAGGATCATCGGTGATTTGGATCACGACGAGTACGACTCCATCAACCCCGTTCTCTTGAACGCTTCTGCTCGCGATCTACAAGGGTATGTAGATGTACTCCTCTCTCTCGTTGCTAGATGACTCCATAGATTGATCTTGGTGATGCGTAGAAAAAATTTATTTTCTGCTACGTTCCCCAACACGTGGGCCCCAAGCATAGGGGGAGGGGGCACGGGCGCTCGTCCCCTTCCTCCCGCTCGCCCCGTTACTCGCGTGAGGCAGAGGCAGAGCAGGGGAGGGAAGAGGCCAAGGGGCCAGCCGGCTCCGGCGATCCCCGGCCATGGCGCGTCCACCGGCGGGACCGCAGCGGCTAGTCGCACCATCCAGAGGAAGGGTGGCCGCCGGGGATGCACGGGACGGAGGGGAGAGGCGGCGCCATGGGAGGACAGGAAGCTTCGGGTGACGGGATTCTTTGGCGATGCAGCCACTCCGGCGAGGGGGCGAGGGGGTGGAGCGGCTGAGTGGGACGAGGGGAGTGCGGTGGACGTGAAGGGGAGGCGAGGGGAGGCCTGAGGTGTCCGGACCCAAGCCGAGGCTGAGGTGGCCATGGAGGGTGACGGCGAACAACGGCGCGATGCCGTTACTTCGGTGGACTAGGAGGGACGAGGAGGGGCTTGGGAGCTGCGGAGGAGGTCGGGGTCCTCTTATATAGGCGCGGGGAAGGCTCTGGAGCTTCACGAGCAAGCTCACGACAAGCTCTAATGGTGGACAATGGCGGGGCACGGCACAGGCATGGAGCTAGCGGCTCATTTATGGCGAACCACGACGAGCCATTGACGCAGGGCGATGCAGGGCATCACAGGGGAGCTCCAGGACATGGTTGGACATCGAGACAACAAGGGACACAACGGGCACAGGGCCGGGAACAAGCCAGAGCACGCAAGAAGGCATGACATCAGCGTGATCACCACCGGCACTGGAGCAAATGGCTAGTTTTGGCATGGCCGACCATGTCTAGTGGCTTAACCCTAGTGACCTTAGTATAATTGAGGAAATAAATAATTCCATGGGCAAAGAAGTGATTTGCACTTAGCTCCAAAGTAAACCACCAGCCAAGTGTTTGTGTTGTTCATTGGGGACACAAGCTAGGCAACTCAGTAAATAGTGTGTCTGGTGATGATCAAACACTAAGGTAACTATGATCATAAAAAATCATCTTAAGAGGAGGAGTCTAAAGGGTGGTTGCTGTAGAAAGTGCCATAATGGCCAGAAATGGGAATTTGGATGATGCACTCACATAGTTGCATCAATTGAGCTGAAAATGGTTATGGCCCAATGATTTGAAGATATTAAGATGCCCAAGGAGTTTCATGCCATTTGGATGAACCATAATAGCACTTGCCTAGTAATTAAATCTATCAAAATGGCAACTCATTTGGATATGCCTAGCTTGTACCTCCAACACAAAGCTTCTTTCTGGACAGAAACTTTGGAAAATCATAATTAAATAGTTACTAGGCAAATGAGCTTGCGTTTTGGCATTTGGCAATGATATGGACATGAAAAGATGTCCAAGAAGTTTGAGGTCAATTGGGCAAAGGAAAATGGCACTTGCTTCACAATGTGCCATTTAGGGCAGAATAGGAAATGAATTATTGGAGGATTATTTTTTAACATGCAATGAAAAGTTTTGCCATATTTGATCAATATATGACCCAAACAATTTATGAGAATTATTTGGGCATTTTTGGAGTGAGGGAAATATAGGTTGCTTCACAACCTAAGGCAATTTGAGTTATTCCTTTAATAGAAAAGGAATATTCCCATTAAAAAGAATATTGGGATTTGGTCCAAGGTGGAAATGGAAAGGTCTAGGGAAGGATTTGGATATGACAAGCCACTCTGGAAGCAAAGAAGAGGTCATCTTCTTCAGTTTCCAGACCACAAAGCCATGGAAAAAATAAAACTCAGGCAAAAAACCTCGGAAAAACAAAAGAAAAAGAATGGGCCAAAAATCAGGCTGTCACAACACCGCAAGATTGAACCCAAAGCTAATCACTTCTCCCATTGCAAGAAAGATCAATCTAGTAGGCCAAACCAAACTGATAATTCGAAGAGACTTGCAAAGATAACCAATCATACATAAAAGAATTCAGAGGAGATTCAAATATTTCTCATAGATAAACTTGATCATAAACCCACAATTCATCGGATCTCGACAAACACACCGCAAAAAGAGTTACATCAAATAGGTCTCCAAGAAGATCGAGGAGAACTTTGTATTGAGATTCAAAAAGAGAGAAGAAGCCATCTAGCTAATAACTATGGACCCGAAGGTCTATGGTAAACTACTCACAACTCATCAGAGAGGACTTGGAGATGATGTAGAGGCCCTCCATGATCGATTCCCCCTCCGGCGGAGCGCCGGCGAAGGTTTCAAGATGGGATCTCGTGGATACAGAAGGTTGCGGCGGTGGAAATAGTTTTTCGTGGTGCTCCTAGATGTTTTCAGGGTACGTGGATATATAAAGGCGAAGGAGGTAGGTTAAGGGAGCCACGAGGGGCCCATGAGGGTGGGGGGCATGCCCACCCCCTAGGGCGCGCCCTCCTGCCTCGTGGCCGCCTCGGCTGCTTCTTGACGTCCACTCCAAGTCTCCTGGATTGCGTTTGTTGCAAAAAGATCGCTCCCGAAGGTTTCATTCCATTTGGACTCCATTTGATATTCCTTTTCATCGAAACACTGAAATAGGCAAAAAACAGGAATTTGGGATGGGCCTCCGATTAGTAGGTTAGTCCCAAGAATGATATAAAAGTGTAAAGTAAATCCCATAAACATCCAAAACGGGTAATATAATAGCATGGAACAATCAAAAATTATAGATACGTTGGAGACGTATCAAGGTTTCATTCCGTTTCGAATCCATTTGATATTCCTTTTCTACGGAACACTGAAATAGGCAAAAAAAAACAATTTGAGCTGGGCATCTGGTTAATAGGTTAGTCCCAAAAATAATATAAAAGTGCTTAGTAAAGCCCATAAACATCCAAAACAGGTAATATAATAGCATGGAACAATCAAAAATTATAGATACGTTGGAGACGTATCAGCCCGCGCCTACTGATGCTCGCTCTTTGGCGCAGTTGCTCTGCATGTTCGCCATGTACCGCGACGAAAACAGCGACCAAGATTCCAAGTACCTCCATGTCTTTAAGCGGATCGACAAGTGCGAGAAGTGCGCGGATATCTGGAGCACCCTCGCCAAGGCCAAGGAGACGTACAAGCCGGACGCGCCGACCCTGCGCACGGCCGACGGGCACAGACGGCAACAAAGGGGCCAAGAAGGCCAAACACGTCGAGTCGGCTGCCACACGCGTGCAAGAGTCCATCGAGCATTGCCTCGCCGACGCCAAGACCAGGGCCGCCCAGCAAGAAGAGAAAACTGAGGCGCGGTAGGCTGCTTTGATGACGAACAGCACCGTCAAAATCGACTTGTTGTGGACCAACGTCGCCGTGAAGCTCAAAGCTCAAGATGCCAAGAAGAGGACCAATGACCTGGCTTTCTTGATGGGCGGCACTGACATGCTCCAGAGCGGCGACGAGAAGCTCAAGGCATGGTTCCTGGCGGAGCGCGGCCTCATCCTAAACCAGATACTGGCGACTCCAATGCCGATGCCGACGCCACCGCCTAGCCCGACTGATGATGCCTTCGCGACGCCCAGCAGCACAGAAGCCGCGCCGACCAGTCCAGAAGCCGCGCTTACTCCTCCCAGCACACGCACGCTGACGACGATGCCGTATGGCGACCTCGACGTTTGATGCATTCCTTGCGCGTCCTTCCTTTTTTGTGCGCAGAACTATTGCCTATCCTTTCATTTGATCGCCGAACTGTGGCACCGGTCGCTAAAATATTGCGATGATCGCCGGATTATGGCCTTTTTTGGAGCGGAACGATCAAGTTTGAATATTGGGCACGTGGCTGGGGCCTTTGGGGCAGCACCTGGGGGCCTGGCAGGGGCCTTGGTCGCCCCCAGGGCTTAAAAATCGCCGGATGGACACCCGAAAATGCGCGGCCAATGCATTGGGGGGCCGAAAGAGTGGGGATGCTCTTACTGGCGACGGCCACATGGGCGCCCGGATAAGAACATGGTTTCATCTGTGGTGCTTGGCCAGCCACGTTATCGATCCATGTGACTACCTGGCCAACCAATATGATTGCAGCATTTTTTTGTGATTTTTGCATATTGTTTTAATAAATTTTCTATGTAAAAAATTAGTAAATATTATTAAAAAAGCACGCCCCCTAGGAATTATAAACCAATACCACGTCAAATTATATATTTTGTAGACCTTATTTGCATTTTTAAAAATTAAAAATTCAATGCAGTCATTGGGCGTACAATTGTTTCATAAACTTTGTGTGTCAATCACATACCACACTTTGCCGTCTGCCAAATAAAAACGGATTGCAAAGTATGTGTTTGTCGTTTGTCAAAAGAAATAATACATATGGCAAAGTGTGTCTTTGCCAACAGTAATTCTTCGTCATCTGTTTTTCTCTACTTGTCATCAGCCCTGATGAAAGGCTGGCGGCAAAAAGACCACAAACGGCAAATTTCCTAATTCCTGTAGTTGGGGCAGGGTCAACGCGACAGCACGAGTGGCTCGGGGCGACGCGGCTGCTCGATACAGAATGGCAGGGGCGACTGGATCGACAACAAGTGGGCTGGCCTGCGATGTTACTCTTTTTTTTTGTGCGGGATGTTAGTCAAGCCGGGAAGAAACTATATGATTGCTCTATTAGGGTCGGCCCATCCACGCAGTTTCGCCAAGGCCCAAGTGGGCTCCTAATAAGTCTTTTCATGTTAATTTCCTTATTAAAAATAGTCCCACATCGCTTTCTAACACTGAATCTCATCAATTTGACGAAGTTTTCTAAGATCAAGCCTTCTTGGGAATTAATAAGTGGTGGATGAGGCATGAATCTGATTGATAAACGAAAGAGAGTGGCAAGCTCAGGGAATGAGCAACATTCAGAAAGAAAAAAACATCTTGGGAATTAATAAGTGGAGGATGAGGCATGCATTTGATGGAGAAACAAATGAGAGGGGCGAGCTGGATGAGGCATGCATCTGATGGAGAAAACGAAAGAATCTCTGATTGAGAAATGAAAGAGATGGGGCGCAATTAAAAGACAGTGGCATATTAAACCACAGACCCTGATAAGATCGAAAGGAGAAGATGGAAGATGAAACTGGCAACACAAATGAGTCACTTGGCACATTCAAGGATTTTGTTCTCCCATTGCAAGGCACGGGCTCTTTTGCTAGTATCTAATAAAGTGCGATTACGACGTCCGGACACACCATTACGCTGTGGTGTTTCAAGTGGCGTGAGCTGTGAAACTATTCCATATTGTTTTAAATGAAGGCCAAACTCGTAACTCAAATATTCACCTCCACGTTCAGATTGTAGAAACTTTATTTTCTTGTTACGATGATTCTCCATTTCACTCTGAAATTTTTTGAACTTTTCAAATGTTTCAGACTTGTGTTTCATTAAGTAGATATACCCATTTCTGCTGAAATCATCTTTGTCGGTCAGAAAATAACAATACCCGCCACGAGCCTCAACAGTCATCAGACCGCATACATTGATATGTATTATTTCCAATAAGTCATTAGCTCGTTCCATTGTTTGGAGAACACAGTTTTAGTCATCTTGCCCATAAGGCATGGTTCACAAGTATCAAATGATTCACAATCAAGTGATTCTAAAAGTCCATCTGCATGGAGTTTCTTCATGCGATTTACATCGATATGACACAAATGGCAGTGCCACAAATAAGTTGCACTATCATTATCAACATTGCATCTTTTGGCATCAATATTATAAATATGTGTATCACTATGATTGAGATTCAATAAACCATTTACATTGGGTGTATGACCATACAAGGTTTTATTCATGTAAACAGAACAACAATTATTCTTTGACTTAAATGAATAACTGTATTGCAATAAACATGATCAAATCATATTCATGCTTAACGCAAACACCAAATAACATTTATTTAGGTTCAACACTAATCCCGAAAGTATAGGGAGTGTGGGATGATGATCATATCATTCTTGGAACCACTTCCAACACACATCGTCACTTCATCCTTAACGAGTCTTTGTTCATTCTGCAACTCCCATTTCGAGTTACTAATCTTAGCAACTGAACCTGTATCAAATACCAGGGGTTACTACGAACACTAGTAAAGTACACATCAATAATCTGTATATCAAATATACCTTTGTTCACTTTTCCATCCTTCTTATCCGCCAAGTATTCGGGGAACTTCCGCTTTTAGTGACCATTTCCTTTGCAGTAGAAGCACTCAGTTTCAGGCTTGGGTCTAGCTTTGGGATTGTTCATTGGAATGGCAACTTTCTTGCCATTCTTCTTGAAGTTCCTTTTTATTTTCCTTTGCCCTTTTTCTTGAAACTAGTGGTCTTGTTAACCATCAACACTTGATGCTCTTTCTTGATTTCTACCTTCGCCGATTTCAGCATCGCGAAGAGCTCGGGAATCGTTTTCGTCATCCCCTTGCATATTATAGTTCATCATAGAAGTTCTAGTAGCTTGGTGATAGTGACTACAGAACTCTATCAATCACTATCTTATCTGGAAGATTAACTCCCACTTGATTCAAGTGATTGTACTACCCAGACATTCTGAGTACATGCTCATTGGCTGAGCCATTCTCCTCCATCTTGTAGGAAAAGTACTTGTCAGAGGTATCATACGTCTCGACATGGGCATGAGTCTGAAATGCCAATTTCAACTCTTGGAACATCTCATATGCTTTGTGGCGTTCAAAATGTTTTTGAAGTCCCGGTTCCAAGCCGTAAAGCATGGCACACTAAACCAGGGGCGGGCCCAGGAATTGAAGACTGTGTATTCAAATTTTCAAAAAAAAATTGGAAGCCTATAGCCTTCCTCTTAACGCGTATAACCGATTGTAACAGTACATTGTACTAATTCTAAAATATATACAAGATATCACGTAATATATTATATTCATGAAAATTAATCATAACTTTGGTATTGTTCAAATATCAAAGTAAAAAATGTTTAACATATCATGGGGGAAATCTAAGATCTGTAGAGGATTAAAAATAGAAATGATAAGAAACCTCATTACACGATAACTGCGATCCTTGATGCTTTGAAATGAGTGATGATGTCTCCATCCTCATCCGTGTTCTTCCTCTTCATGTTTTTTACACCTGAAAAGTAAAATTGTTCAAGTTTCAGAGTACTAATCGTTATACATAATGAGCCTTGTAACAAATTCAAAATTGGTAAAAATTCTCACATTACAAACTCAAATGAGAAATACCAAATTATCATGTCTAAACAATTCATAATTGACCGCAAACAAATCTCTAATTTCACTGTAATTAAATAAAAGACAAGTGGCCGGACTAACTTATATGAGTTCAAACTCTGCCCCTCTCTATACAGCAGCAATGCAGCGGCCTGCTGGGCAGCGAGAACAAAAGTGTGTTGGTACTCTGCACTTATAGCTGGAATTCAGTTTGAATCAGCTTGAGGGAAGAGATCCTACTTTCAGAAGTCGAAGGGTTAGTACTTCTAATTAGCAATTATACCTTCAATAGATCAATTCTGGGGTTCTGGCAGTTGAATTGATTCAGCCTGCTGCCCGCTATCGACTTGAAGGATCGGAAGGTCAGAACAAAGAAAGGCAGGAAGCGAGGGGTGGATTCATTGCGGTGGTGCACCGTGCCGACGCGCGATCTCCGATCAGGCGAGGCGGCAACAGCCTTGGCCGGCCGGCGGCAGAGTGGTAGCTCGTGTAAGAACAGAACAACCGATGCGTGTGTCACGGGAAGAAGGCGGGTGCCCATTCGTCAATCCCCCTCTGATCGATCGATGGAGTTTTTTTGGGGGCGATGATGGACGTGTGCGTACATGCGGCGCTGGCTACTGGGCCAACTGGCTAGTAGTGGACTTGTGGTGGACGCGTTCCCAGTTGCATTTTTCCTTATATACAGAACAATATATATATATATATATATATATATATATATATATATATATACATATATATATATATATATACTAGCACAAATGCCCGTGCGTTGCAACGGAAAAAATAAATAGAACACTACAACACAATGGCATATTCACGACAACATAGACATGGACATCTCCACTCCGTGATGAGATCAGACATCACTGGTACGCCCTTGCCCTAATAAGCATAGCTCAAGAACCCTCTCCGCCGGTCCATGTCCTCAATTTCAACACGCCTTTTATCCCCCAACGATGGCTTACGGATGTTAAATAACAATTATGATAAAATTATTTAGAGACCTGTATTTACAACCCATCTCACATCAAAATGTTGCCTTGATAAAAAAAATCCTTTGGAAAATATTGCCTAGATTGTTATGCTTTTTAGAATTATTATTAAAAAGTTTATAAAGTAAATAAAGTTGAATTAGCAAGTTGGATGGAAATTGTACACTGTAATTTCATGTCCAACAGTCCAACTTAGATGGCTCCATCAAATATATATATAGTGTCCAAACAAATTATACACTGATTTGAAGTACAGATTAAACTGATGCATCAAATATGATGTACATCTAAAGTCTGAATTGTTCTCCTTTTAAGACATCTATGAACATTCAATAGACATTTTAGTTCCATAGCCCAAGACAAATTGTCAATCATGAACCCCAAGAAACGGGATCAAGGAGTCAATATTGAACATCAAAATCGAAAGATGGCCATGTTATAGTACATATGTGTAGCTCTGGGGCTTTGTTGGCTGCTGGGTGGCTTCATGTGATGCTCACTATAGCATCACATGAAGCCACTCAGCAACCAACAAACCAAATTGATCTGTTAGAAGTAGACCCCAGACGAATCAGCATCACCTGTAAATCAAACCGGGGGTTTCTTCCACAGATTGTACAAGTCACAACACCAAAATAGCACACACTCCACAATGTGAGTACCAGAATCCCGTGTATCCATATTTTGCGGAGGCGGCGAGGTGCTCGTCCACGGCTAGCCGTCGATGGCATCCAGTGCGTGACTGCGTCCACGGCAAGTCGTTTCGACGACCATGACAGCAACATCCTTTTCTCATTCCTCAACTTCTCTCGGGCACCATCATCGGTGGACGGTGAGAAGGACCAACACTTCACGGCCTAGCTGCAGAACTTGAGGTCATGGCCGAAAGCGCTTGCAGGGAACCGGCTGAGCACGGATATTATAGACCTGGGAACACAAAATCCATATCTTAGTTCATATAGCATGTAAAATATCTTTGCTTGGTTGTAGCTTTGACCAAATCACCAGAAGAATGGGCACCAGATTGCAGCGTGAGTGCAGATTAGCATTTATTTTAAGTGCCATTATGTTGGCCTTTGAAGGTATGGTTTGATAGAATTTCAGTTTGAGAATTGTACAAAAATATACTATCTTAAATCCCATAGTTGTCCCTAAAAAAAATCTCAGCGTAATGAAAATCTATATAAGAAAAGCTATGCATCTAGGAACATGCAGCATCCCTTCTGAATAACTATTAGACCACTAAACTGTTAACAGAAGGATGTAAGTGCACAGAGAGAAGGACATGATCAACAATGGAAAAAGCAAATGTGCACATAGCAAATAACCTTATATAGTTAGACAATACACGAAGAGAATCTGGAACAAAACGATTCGCAAAATGTACAAAAACTTAACTCTACAGCCTCCAGTGCAGACTACAAAAACTTAAAATCCCTATGTTCTCTTCGTGAAAATGCCCGTGTGTTATAGTAGTAGTCCGTGAAGGAAAAGAATATGTCCTGCATTTTGTCAGCTTCCTGCAGAAGTACGAGTAAGAGATAGGCAATGCAATGGAAAAGATGAGTTCAGAGAAGGGAAAGGAACAACTGACCCCGTCGTTTACCATGCAAATACATGTTTCACCGCCACCCATACAGTGGACTCCACCGGAACATGGCACGGCCTAGTTGAACAATGACGCAAGTTTTTAGCAGATCAGTCGCCGGGATGGGCGGGAGCAGTAGCCAGAGATTACAGAGGCTAAGTGTATTTGTCGACATACTGTGAGTTACCAGTTTCCGACGGTGTGGAGGAAGGTGAAGCCGTGGAGCTTGAGATGGATTGCAAAACAGTGAATGAATATCTAAACTCTGATGTCCTAAATTCGGATGTGCCCACTCTTGCTCCCTGCTACGGAGTGACCCAAGATATAAAGGCGGCCCTGTCTTGCTTTCCTTCGTTCAAAGTTGTATTTACAGGAAGGAGGAGTCTTGTTAGCTTTAACACAAAACTTGGGAAAGATCTGAAGGATTATGTCATTCAAATAGCAGGTGAGGGAAACACATCAATAATATATAGGCAGCATATAAAATGGTAAGTACAAAATGAGATGAGTAAGGAAGCTTGGTACAAATACACAAATGCAGTTTCTAAATTGATGGTTTTTGAACTCTGTTCATTGACAACATGGCCCCTGCTTGCTTACCGATGGATCGGATAGACCACCAAATCCTAAGTTTTTTTTACTTTCACTTTGCAATTTAATATATGCAGCAGGACACTATGGTACTACAATTTTCATTAAAGTACCTACAAAAGGCCCCTAGTCAACATATTAACATCATGAGAAATGTTTCTGAATGCCTGAAACGTTACAGTGTGGCAAACAATTCTGAATTGTAGCTGCCTGAAACTGACATGTTTCTGTGAACATCTCAAACCTGGTGGACTTGATGCCTAAGATATTTTCAACACGAATTGGTTCATTTTCTTTTATAAACTGAGGTTCAAAACTATCGCTTCATAACAGCGTTTTCTGTACTTGTTCACTGCCAAATTAATCAGTATATTGTCAACTGAAAATAGGCTAAACATCTGTGATTGCTGCCTGCAGTCAGTTTTCCTTAAGAAAGAAGAAATGATATGGAATTTTGGTCTATTGAGATTTCTTCTTAATGAAAAAGAGGCATCTTTGAGAAGAAAAAATAGCAATAACATTGCATGCCGGCTGTGGCTTTTACTTTGCTGCTCTCTGTGAGCCGTTTGGGGACTATTGTGTAACGGAGTTACAGACCTTTGTTGGACCTACTTTATTTTAATGAATGTGGCCGTATGCATCTTTCTGATGCAGAGGCCGGGGCTGCGCCCCTTTTCCAAAAAAATCTAGTAGGGATGAATGACACGGGTGCCTTTAATATTCTTACTTGCAGAATTTCTATGATGATTTCAGTAAATTTTCAGATTTTAGAAAGTACGAACAAGACAAAACTTTAAATATTTAATGTTTATGACTTTTGTTTGATGAAACCAGTAGAAAATATATTCTATATAAGTGGGAACAGGTCCAGAACGAGGCCCGTAAGAAACTATTTCCTGTTTCTTTCCTGTACCTATATAAGTGTGGAAGTATGCAATTATAACTATTACCGAATGGCAAAAATCTGGCACAAGAATACCACGCTATTGAGGGTTCAGGTATAAGCATATGAGATAGATAATCCAAATTTGTGAACAAATACTTCTGGTGAGCTTAGAATCAATTAAGCTATTGAGATTGATAATGTGGTGTCAAGATTTTAACAGAGAAAGCATCATTGTACTGGTAATGAAGGGGGAAAGGCATCAAAGAGAACACCTACAGAAGGATTAATGGAACCTGACTACTGGTCCCTTCTTTTGTTTTTCATGATTGCAGAAGCTTAAGTACTTGAGCTATCTAGAAAAAAAACTAAAACTACTTACGAATCCCCTGCACCTCTATCAAGATAAATCATACTATAGGTGTTGGCATCTATGATCATTCCCCTAGTCATATTCTGCAACTCCAATCACACATATAAGATAAGCTTTCTGTTCACATACTAACAGAAGTGTAGCTTCTATGAATCTACTTCAAGCACTACAGACTTGAATCAACTTCTAGACTTGAATCAACTTTCAGAACTGAATTAACGCGCACAAAATCAAGAGAGTGATCTAATCGCTCTTATATTTCTTTACGAAGGGAGTAGTAGTTGATGACAAATGCAAAATACTTGATCAAGACTGTTGCAACTCCTGTACCAATTTTTTGTGAACCTCTTCAAGCTGTTATAATATGAAGATTTACTATATATATTTTCACAGCCAACCAATTATGTATACCTTAAGCCAATTAACTACAGAGTTTTAGAGTGAAACCATATAACATTGTTCTGAACCACTAATGCAAACCTTCAGCCAATTAAGTACAGAGATTTAGAGTGGAACCATATAGCACTGGTATTTGTCATACAACAACTGTTCTTCCTAGATAAAATTTAGCTAGCTTTATCACCTTCGATTGCTACTTCCAAAATAGTCAATTAAATTACCTCTCTGCCATCACCATGATATTAGTTTAACTTTTCTTATATTTTTCTGACATACAATAGCTGTTCTTCCTAGATACAAATTTAGCTAGACTTATCACATTTGATCGCTACTTCTAATTATTGTTTTTCCTGAGGAACATCCTGTAATGAGGACAGGAGGGTGTTTTAGGCATTGACTTGTTCAGAGCTTAAGTAGTAGTTGATGACAAATGCAAATTGATTACACTGTAGTACGTACCTCAGTCCTCAGGTAGACGAAGTTCCGGCGGACAGCGAAGTACGTGCAGACGGATTTCCGATGAAGTCCACGGTGTGTAAAGCGATGTCGGAAACTTGCGACACGATGATGATCCAAATAACTGCAGATTATTGCAGAGTTAGAACACACACAATTATTTAACCTTGCAATTAGAATACAAAGGGTTCAGTGGTGTCTTTTTTCCTTGATGACAGATGCAAATCATCTAGATATAAATTGGGTAGTATTTATTATTAGGTTTAGATTAGATACATCGATTGATGGGACTGTAGCAATAACAAAAACCTTCAGTAGCAAGATACATCTCTGTTCTCTATCTAAATGCGCATCAATCAGTAGCAGCATACATCATACGAGAAGCACCATACATCTATGTAAATGTGAAGCAATCAACACTTCTCTCTATGCCTTCTCTATCGCTCTGCTCTCTCTCTCTCTTCTTCACCTATCTCTTTTTTTATCCACAAGAGCATATCAGTAGTCGTTGGACCCTGTCTCTCATCTCTGCTCTCCCTTCCTCTCTCTAGCAGTAGCGGCAGTAGCAGTTCCATCAATCCCTCTATGTAAATGTGCAGCAATCATCGTCTCTCTATCTGCTCTCTCTCATCCTCAACTATCTCACCAGCAACAGCGTCCAGCACGCCCTCTGCTCTCTCCCTAGAGCAAGAACTCCTCACAAACCAGGTTCAAACCAAGGCTGCAGCACCACCCCTGTATCCACCGCAGAAGTTACCTATCCCCTATGCAGCACCAAGAGAAGGGGGGCTGATCGAGATCAATCATAGGGAGGGAGAGATGAGGGGGAGGAGATCCGACAGGGAGGCGAGAAGGGTGACGGGCAACACCGAGACGCGCTTCTGCTACAAATTTTGGGAGGAAGACGGAGGCGGGGGAGGCCAAGAAGGAAGGAGGGACGAACCTGGGGCCGCCGGAGACGCGCCGGCGAAGCCCTGCCCGAAACCCTAGCCACAGGAGTGGGGTTGGAAGTGGGCGGCAGAGGACGGGAGCGGAGAATCTGGCCGGAGGGGAGGCAGGCCCGGACCATGGGGAGCTCGGGGGCGTGTTGCGCGTCGCCGGAGGTCGCCGGAAGCGGCCAGCGTGGGTGGTCGCGGCGGCGATGACTCCATGGGCGAGAGGGAGAGGAGGCGAGCCCGTGCTCTTTCTGTGGTCTTCTTTTTTCTTCACAAATCTGCTCGGACCGCGGGTTGAATACACCAAACGACAGGGTGTTTTCTGCAAAAATGAAACGTTTTCCCAGAGTCACTTAAAGGGACTGCGGGTTGAATTCGTGAAAACTGAGGGACTTTTCGAAAAAAGTGACGACGGCGTACGATAGAAACAGTATCCGCTTTATTATTATTAGGTAAAAAGATAAAGATATATATACCTAGTATTTTGCCCAAAATAATGGGTATTCAGTTGAATACCCTTGACTTGAGGTGGGCCCGCCCCTGCACTAAACTATCAAGTAGTCATCATACTGAGCTTGTCAAACGTTCATAACGTCTGCATCAGCTCTTGCAATAGGTCTGTCACCTAGCGGTGCATCAAAGACATAATTCTCTTGTGCAGCAACGAAGATAATCCTCAGATCACGGACATAGTCCGCATCACTGCTACTATCATCTTTCAACTTTTCTCTAGGAACATATCAAAAATATATAGGAGCTATATCGCGAGCTACTGATCTACAACATAGATATGCAAATACTATCAGGACTAAGTTCATGATAAATTAAGTTCAATTAATCATATTACTTAAGAACTCCCACTTAGATAGGCAACTCTTGAGTCATCTAAATGATCACGTGATCCAAATCAACTAAACCATGTCCGATCATCATGTGAGATGGAGTAGTCTTCAATGGTGAACATCTCCATGTTGACCATATCTCTATATGATTCATGTTCGACCTTTCGGTCTCCAGTGTTCTGAGGCCATGTCTGTACCTGTCAGGCTCGTCAAGTTTAACCCAAGTATTCCGCATGTGCAAAACTGTCTTGCACCCGTTGTATGTGAATGTAGAGCCTATCACACCCGATCATCATGTGGTGTCTCAGCACGACGAACTGTCATAACGGTGCATAGTTAGGGAGAACACTTATAACTTGAAATTTTAGTAAGGAATCATCTTATAATGCTACCGCCGTACTAAGCGAAATAAGATGATGTGGCATCCCGGCTCAGAGCAACCGGTTTACCTTGCATTGCCAGCCCAGAGATCAAGTCTTCTCACAACACACAACATCATGGTACAGAAACAACCGCTTTATTGATGCGAGCAGGTACATAAGTCTGATATTACATCGAGATAAGAGGCCAAGCGGCACACATGGTGCAGCTGAACTGTATGTACATTATTTAATGAACATGAAAGGACACCGAATAATGACGCGGCAGCAGAATAAGGACATCATATCAACTACGCGGCAGCAGAATAACGACGAAGTGGAAATCCATAGTACAGGGACACCGACGTGGACACGATGCTAGACGCTGGACGCTCTCCGGTCCAATCAGTCTTGCTTGAAAGCTGGCATGACACGCCAGGTCAGTACATTGAATGTACTTACAAGCTCACAACAAACATAAGCACAATGACAAACAATATCATGACAGTTAATCAGGTTTAATGCAATGCAAGTGATACTACAGATGCAATGAAACCGACATGTGCACCGAGTCCCTCGGACTCGCTTAACAGACAGGTTACCACTGTAACCGAACTGTGATCATACCCGGATCACAACTGAAGCCAATCACTTACGATCATCACATGATCCATAGTTCATCATGAAACCAGTGCCACAATAATACCAAGTTTGCAAGATTAAATATAATTTTTGATCCATGGTGTGACTTACTACCGAGTTGTGTCCATAACTGAGGACGCGGGTATCGATAGATTAAAATACACTCTGTAGAGGTTAGTGCACTTTACCCACACTACGGAACTCAAGGGCCTCGCACTCCCATTTGGGTGGACCACGGAGTTCCGACGAATCCTTTCCCTTGCCATGACACTCGCCCGGCCACTCCGACTCACTCCCACTTAGGGCTAAGTCATGGGCGGCCCATGCCTACCAAAGGCATCTTCGGCCACCGTCGTGGCAAAATGGTCCCAAACGGGGACAAGGTACCATAAAAACAAACGAGCACACAAGGTTATGTCTGCTTACCGGGCCAGGGTACCGCACGCCCATAACCTTCCCTCATTGGAGGCACCGGTAAGAGGCATGACAAAGGACCGAATCAAGACCCGCCATAAAGGTAAATGTGGTCGCACTAAAAAGAACCCGATTCAGAGGCACCATGACTTGATCAACTTAATCTTCAAGTTGGATTATTTTCATATTTAACTTGAAAATAAACTCACTACAAGCCATATGATGCCATGATCATGCAACTATCTGATATACTCAAGATGCAACTCATAAGAACGGATCAACATCAAAGAAATAACTTTCTTGCACTACTCATCAACAAAACTACTGGTATTACTACACTGGTTATTATCAAATCTCACTTTTAGTCATTTATCTTTAATATGAAAATTTACTTATCAAAATAAACTACCATTATTTATCAAAGCACTTTCATTAAGCCAAAATATTTACTCTACTTGATTAAACTACTTCATGCAATCAACCTATAACTAAAGTGAGCATAACAAGCATGATAAAGTAACTAAGCATTTAATCATAATTATTTAACTATTTTAAATGCATGAAAATAAGCTCATATTCAAGTAGAGAATCATAGATATTGAGATGACACTATCCAAATGTTATTGTGGCTTGCCTTAGTGCAGAGGAGGTTCACACTCCTCCTGGATAGCTTCAAGACAAGTCTCTCCTTTTGAAAATATTTAAAAACCACAAAACAAAATATCAAGAACCACTCTAAAAATCACCAGAAATTCTAGGCAGCAAGGAAAAATCCACACTTTGGTGTGCTGCTAGAGTTTTCTGTAACAAACCAAATGCAAAAAGAATCAACTCATTTGGACTTATAGGCTAGGAGAAATTCAAGGTCAAAGTTCTGGTCAAAATATTTGAATTAATTTGAATAAACAGAAAATCCAGGGGGGGTGACGTCGATGGCGTAAAGCCAAAAGATGCCTCCACTCGTACCGCTTCGGGTGCGAGTGGAGAGGCTGATAGTGGGCCCCATTAGTCAGGAGAGAGGGGAGGGGGAGAGAAACAGAATGCGGCGGTGTTTTGCCGGAGCTCACGCCGGTGAAGAGTCCTTGGGCCAAACTGGAGGGATAGAAATGGAGAGGAGGCTACGGCACACCTACATGTACCTGTGGCACGACGAGAGACGGCCGGAGCTGCTCGCAATCAACCTTGCAAGCAGCAACGGCAGCCGGGTCTTGCCGGAGAGGAAGAAGGCGACGGCGAGGGGCTGTACTAGGGGCTCTGCAGCTTCGGGATGGCACCAGAGGGGCTCCAGGGACGTGCCTAGGTGGTTGGTTGGGCTCTAGGAGGTCGGGATGGGGTGGCTGAGCTACGGGTGTCGTCGGCGACTCAAGTCGGGCACGGCGGCCAGAGGCCTGCCCGACCGGGCTACGGCTGTGCTACAGGTGTGTGGAGGTTGGATGGTGTTGTGGGTTGCTCTGGAATGGAGGGGAGGGCTGAATTTACATCCAGAGGGGGAAGGGGGTACGTGTCGCCGCCGGAGTTCTCTGGAAGACGGTGAGAGGCGACGAGGGGCGTCAGTGAGGGAGCGAGAAGCTCAGCAATCACGTCGAGGCTGTCCACGCTCGCGGACGAGCACAAGGAGGAGGGGGAGAAGAAGACAGGGGCACGGGTGAACTGTGGCTTTTGGCCGTGATGCGCCCATGCTCGCTGCGGCGTCTCCGGCGTCGCGATCGCCAGGGAGAGGTCAAGGGCGATGAGACGAAGGGGGTGGCGCGGTGGGGCAGTCGTCGGCAAGTTCTAGCTCGGGCACGCGCCGAACAGAGGCACTGGCGTGACGAAGAGCACGTCGAATGCATGCCAGGCCCCATATCCACACGCGGTCACCGCCCTGGCATTGCCAAAACGATGCCCATATGCTGCCAAACCTTGTCTGGGCTAATGTCCACGCAGTGTTAGGTCTAAGAAAGGTGAAAACTCAAACCCAGGCCGACCAGAAGTGACTCAAGCTTGCTGGCAAGTTTTTGGACAGAAACTTGGTTGCCAAGTTTGGTTAGCTTCTAGAAGGCCATTAGGGATGATCTCCTGGGGTTAAGGGTTTCTTACGAGGGTGTTTAAGCTCAAGAAAGATCAGCTCCAAAAGATTAAGGAAAAATGCACTTGTTGTACAAAGTGCATTTTTGGGCCAGAAAGGAAAAGAGTTTCTGTAGCAAAAATATTACAAAAAGACATGCAATATTTTTACTCAGGGAGGTGGGCCAAGGTTCACAAAAAATTCAGGAATTATCTCAAGATTTTTGGAGCTATGAAAATTGGGGTTGCTTTGAAGCCCTAATTTCTGAAATGAGGTTTCGGAAAGAAAATGAATATTTTCACTTATGAAAAATATTCAATGGGCCATTCTAGGGTTTTACAAAGAAATGGAGTTGGATGAGATGCAGATGGGTCACTTGGGTGAAAGTCAAGGGCATGCCCAGCCACCTTTATGCAAAACTAGTTGCATGTCTGTCAGTGGAACCGGTCTCATGAACGTGGTCATGTAAGGTTGGTCCGGGCCGCTTCATCCAACAATAGCGCTGAATCAAAATAAGGCATTGGTGGTAAGATGTATGACGATCACCGCCCATAACTCTTTCTGTTTGACTCGTGCATATCATCTACACATAGACCTGGCTCTGATGCCACTGTTAGGAAATGTAGCATGCAATTTCAAAAAAATTCCTCACACAAGATCTATCTAGGAGATGCATAGCAACGAGAGGGGGAGAGTATGTCCACGTACCCTCGTAGACCAAAAGTGGAAGTGTTTGCTTAACACGGTTGATGTAGTCGAACGTCTTCTCGTTCCGACCGATCAAGTACCGAACGTACGGCACCTCCGAGTTGTACACACGTTCAGCATGATGACGTCACTCGAGCTGTTGATCCAACAGAAGGTCGAAGGAGTAGATGAGTTCCGTCAGCACGATGGTGTGGTTACGGTGATGGCGATGTGATCCGCCCAAGGCTTCGCCTAAGCACCACGAGAATATGGTCGGAGGCATAAACTGTGGAGGGGGCGTCGCACATGGCTTGGAGCAATTGGTGTGTGTTCCAGGGGAGCCCCCCAAAGGAGGGAGGAAGAGGAGGTCGGCTATAGGTGCGCCCCAAGTGGGAGGAGTCCCACTTGGGCTCCAGTAGGATTCGCCCCCCCCCCTTCCTTTTATCGGAGGGGGAAATGGGGAAGGAGTAGGAGAAGAACAAGGAAAGGGGGGCGCCGCCCCCTCCCTAGTCCAATCCGGACTCCTCACTGGGGGGCTCCACACCTATGTGGGCTAGTTTTCCTCCCTTCTATGGCCCAATATGGCCCATATCTTTCCCCCCGGGGGGGGGGTGGTTCCGATAACCCCTCCGGTACTTCGATATGTACCCGATAAACTCCGGAACCGTTCCGGTGTCCGAATACTATCTTCCAATATATCAATCTTTACCTGTCGACCATTTCGAGACTCCTCGTCATGTCCATGATCTCATCCGGGACTCCGAACAACCTTTGGTCACCAAAACACATAACTCATATAACACATATCGTTCGAACGTTAAGCATACGGACCGTACGGGTTCGAGAACTATGTAGACATCACCGAGACACCTCTCGTGTCAATAACCAATAACCGCTATGTCAACATACGTTATTCCCTTTGTCATCGTATGTTACTTGCCCGAGATTCGATCGTCGGTATCTTCATACCTAGTTCAATCTCATTACCGACAAGTCTCTTTACTCGTTCCGTAATGCATCATCCCGCAACTAACTCATTAATCACATTGCTTGCAAGGCTTCATATGATGTGCATTACCGAGAGGGCCCAAAGATACCTCTCCAATACTCGAAGTGACAAATTCTAATCTCGATTTGTGCCAACCCAACAAATACCTTCAGAGATACCTGTAGAGCATCTTTGTAATCACCCAATTATGTTGTGACGTTTGATAGCACACAAGGCATTCCTCCGGTGTCCGGGAGTTGCATAATCTCATAGTCGGAGGAATATGTATTTGACATGAAGAAAGCAGTAGCATAAAACTAAACGATCATTATGCTAAGCAAACGGATGGGTCTCATCCATCACGTCATTCTCCTAATGATGTGATCATGTTATCAAATGACAACATATGTCCATGGTTAGGAAACCTTAACCATCTTTGATCAATGAGCTAGTCAAGTAGAGGCCTACTAGGGACACGGTGTTTTGTCTATGTATTCACACATGTATCAAGTTTCTGATTAATACAATTCTAGCATGAATAATAATCATTTATCATGAATAAGGAAATATAAAATAACAACTTTATTATTGCCTCTAGGGCATATTTCCTTCAGGAGGAAGGAGGAGGAGCCGACTTGGGGAGGGTATCCCCTTGGCCAAGGTAGATGAGTCCCTCTCCAACTCCAATTCAGCCCCCAAGCTTGTCCTACAACCTTGTTGGGTCCATACAGCCCATTAACATTCCCCTATGAGGCCTTTAGCAAATTATATTGGCACATAGCCCCTAAATAAATACTAGGGGGCTCCAGGTAATTACGGGGGCCTTCCAATTTTTGGTATGCACTCATTCAATATTCGCCTCCATCCATCAATTTGGACGTGTCCATCTGGTAAAGCTACAGTCGAGTTTGTGCCTTTGAAATTGGTCTTCTCATGGCAAATAATTGTCATCTCA
Organism: Triticum aestivum; assembly: GCF_018294505.1. Classification (NCBI taxonomy): domain Eukaryota; kingdom Viridiplantae; phylum Streptophyta; class Magnoliopsida; order Poales; family Poaceae; genus Triticum; species Triticum aestivum. The sequence goes on from NC_057810.1 coordinate 95,344,095, forward strand.
CCTTGTACATCCATCACCACAAGCATAACACATATTGGCAGCTTCTGTTCAAGAACATAATAGTAACATAGTAAGCACTGTACTTTATTCAAGAAGAATATATGAAAAATATGGACTAGTGGCACAATATTGAAAAATCTTACCATGCATTTTCTATGAATGTTGGTACTGCTCAAGGTGTGGACTAGTGGAACCTATCGTGTATCATTACGACCAGCTCTGTAAGTGCCCTTAAGCGACTGAACATCATTAACAAAGGAGACAAGGTAATTCTTCTCCTTCCAGATAATAACAGTATCACAAAGAGGTTAGGGGTGAATAACTAGTATTTTAAATAATTAAGATAGATTATTTGAAAAAATTGTTTAAGAAACTCACACAGAGGAAGAATTGGAATCATGTCAAAATCCACTCAAATGTCTTGATCATTTCAAGGAAAGCTGCCAATATCAAAGGTTATATTCATACCAGGCTTAAATCCGTGGCCAATCCTCTCCAATTAGGACAAAAGTATGTGTGGTCTACGTGATTCTAGATTGTAGCTTGGAAAATGAACCATGTTTGCTTTTGAGGTAGCAGTCCTCTCAGCCACCTCATCCATCAAGTCTCCTAAATGGAGCTTACCAAGGACAAAAGGCTTGCATAAGAGGGGATGCACTAGTTGAATTATAAAAACAGAAATTACATGTTAATGTAAGCCTTAAGGCATGCTTAATTAAGAAGGAAATATGTGCAAAAATTATTAAAACAAATTACCATATAATATTTGTAGCCCTCTTTAAGCGTGAATTCCGTAGGCCTGGGATGGTTTCTCCTGCTGAATCAAACCGGTCTGAGAAGTTTCACTTCGCGGTCACACGCTCAGTGTAATTATCGACAACTCCCACTTCTCAGTTTTCGTGGAGCCGGAGGTTTCCAACTCCATGACTCCACGAAATTTGCACGCACAGAATCCCCAGCATCTCCTCCATAAAGCCAGGAGTTGGAGAGGTCGAGTGAGATCTGGATCAGGAATTGATGGAGTTGAGAGTTGGAGGGCTCCCGAACAGGCCGGTAGCATGACATTTTTTGTGAATTAGACCATGGCATTTTCATCTTATGTAGCATGCCATTTTTTTATTAATTTAGACCATAGCATTTTTACCACATATATCATGGCATTTTTAATAATTAGACCAGGGCATTATCTTATGTAGCATGGCATTTCTATTATTCATACCATGGCATTTTTATTATAATTAGACCATTGTTCAAGAAATCATCTGATTCAGCGATTTATCGTTCGATTTATCGCTTCTCGGGGGGTGACCGATAAGATTATGCCTTATCTTCATCGTTTATCGTTTGGGCCGATTTGTCGCTCTGAGAAGCGATGTATCAGGAATCTACCGAGAAATCGTTCCTATTCCTAGCACTATGGTTATCTTAAAGAGCATGGCACCTTTTTGTAGAGCATGGCATTTGTTTCATAGAGCATGGTACTTCTATTTTAAAAGTATGGTATTTTTTTGCAGAACATGCTTTTTTCTTTGTACAATCATGGCTCTTTTATTTTAAAGAGCATGGTTTTTTTAATTTCAAAAAGGTTGGCATTTTTCATAGACCATAACATTTATATTCTTTGTAGATCCTGTCAAATTTTTTATTCTTTGTAAATCATGGCAATTTTTTTAGTAAGAGCATGACATTTTTATTATCAATATACATTATGTTTTTATCAATTACATGGCACTTTTTTACAATATAGGAGCAGGCCCATAAAATGACATTTTTGTGTACAAGCATGGTATTTTCATTTTTTAAATAGTATTTCATTTTTTATGTTAAAAGTGTGCCTTTTTTATATAGATCGTGGCTTTTTTATTGTATTAGAGCATGGCATTTATTGTTACAAAAAACATGGCATTTTTAGCATATAGTGGTATTTTTCCTCTGTGTATGGAATTTGTTAGGTACACAATATCACAACGACTTTCTTTGTGTGCATAAGACATTTCTAAGTTTTAGATAGACTAGCAAAAAGGCCTGTGTGTTCCTACGGGTTGAACATTGGCCATGTCGGCCGCTCATACATGTAAACGTGGCAACCTAGAGGCTTCTCCCTATACTCAGATTAATCTAACAATATTCAGATTGCGCAAAGTGCAATCAACATGGAATTTTTCATCAGTTGTGGGAAATCCTAAATCAAACTTCTAGTTTAAACCCATTTAATTAAATTCAAATGAGTTTCTATTTTTCCTGGATCAAGCACATTTTTGTGAATCCGGAAAAAATAGCCCCTTACTGAAACCATTCCTAACCCTCTCTCCTTTTTGCCCTCTCTCTATATTTAATAAATTGAAATAAAGAGAATAAGACAGAGAGGAGCAGCAGTCCGCCACGCCGGCCCAACCATCCTCGTAGCCCACCTAATCCCTATCACCTAGGTACCCCGATTCCCACTCATCTCTCTCCCTCTCGATCCCCTCGGCGCCGCCACCCACACACGCACGCGTCACGTCAAGAGAGGAGCTCCTCGCAAGTCGCAACCCGATCTCATGGCCTGCCACTCGACCTCGGCCGCCGCGCCATCGGCTGACGCCAGCGAGCACACGGCCCCTCCGCACGAGCCCCTTCGTCGCTCGGCCTCCTCTTCGGCTCCTTCTCTACCTCTACTGCGACGCCTACGCCGTTCCTAGCCATCGGACGAATGCGCTCGACCTCCCGTGTGCGAGCGCGCGCCCGTTTTTGTTTGGTAAGAAGCGAAACGTTCCAGGTCGATTAAAATAGGGACTGCGGGTTTAATAAAGAAAAAACATAAGGAGTATTTCACAAAATGTCCGCGATGGTGAATGTGCTTTACTAGTAGGTAAAAATAAAGATATGATCAATTTGTTTTTTTTTTGCCCAACTAGACAGGAACGAGAGAGCAAAAAGTTTTTGCCAAAAATCACTAGTTAAGGAGTACATGTTGCAAAGACCACTCCCACTTCCCAGCTTCCGACAAGGGGCGTTGTACATGTGCGCCACTTGTAGCAAACTGAGAGTTTTTCCTTTTTTACATAGATTCCTTTATTCAAAATGGTTTATTTCTTAAACCGTGCATCCAAATCTCGAACCGTTTCACCGTTGGATTTCTTGCGTCAAGATCTTCAAAACTAAATCCCATGTTTATAGGTTTTGATGAACTTTTTTTGACGAAAAAAACCAGACGAAAAACCAAACCAGGAGCACAGGGTTTTTCCCTTCCAAAAAAGGCACGCACGTGCCTCTCGCAGAATCATAATCGTGACTCTCGCGGAAGCAAAACCATGCCTTTCGCGAAAAAAACATGTTTTTTTTCGTTTCCGAGGCGGCACGGCCGTGCACTACTAGGAAAAGATCTACTAATGGCGCACCGGTTTTGCCTACTAATGGCGCACTACCGGTACGCCATTAGTAGCACGCCACTAGTATTTTTTACTAATGGTGCACCACTGGTGCGCCATTAGTATCTGGTATACTAATGGCGCACCACGCAGTGCGCCATTAGTATGTAAGAACATGCGCCATTAGTATGCCTCCCGGGGGGCCATACGTAACCATGTGCTTTGTCATACTAATGGCGCATGATTGTAAACCTAACGACCAGAGTTCGATCCACGTCGGGGACGAATTTCTGGAATTCTCATGAGGGATGCTTCTTCTATATCAATAAAACCGTGGGTGCTAGTGCCCATGGAGTTTCATTTTTTTTTCATACTAATGGCGCACTCTGAGGTGATGCGCCATTAGTATCCTTTGGCATACTAATGGCGCACCTGGAGGTGATGCGCCATCAGTATGAATATTTGTTTTTTTCCTTTTCTTTTTGCACAGGTTACAAAATATATTATTGGACAAAATATAGACAGCAGCACACAACAACAACAGATTCATCGAATACAATAGAAGATTAGTCTCCGGATACAATTCATCATATTAGTCTCCGAATTCAAAAGATCGAACGAAGATAAAACATTACAAGTCTCAAGACCGCGAGTATCGAGTTTGTCTTCACATTACAAGTCGATATCGATCATCTAAACTACCATCACATAGAAGAGAGCTGCGGTCATCACGATAAGCATCAACGCGATCAAACTGGTCTTCATCCGGTTCCTCCAACGCTCCCTCCCCTCTCCCGCTAGATAGCGGGCGTATCTGGATTCGGCCTCCGCCCTAGTGGTGTACCCTTTGTAACTGTTACCGCTGAAATGATGAACCTGTCTCCGACACTCCTCCCAGTCGTCATAGACTCCGGGAACCTTACCCTTGTACAAGCCAAACAAAAGGATCGAAAGAGAAAAGCAAGACATTAATAGCATGATTCATGGTCCTGCTAATAAATAGCATCGATTACATCTAAGTTGAACGAATGTCCAAACCAAAGAGACATACGAATTCATAATTACAACATGAGCCAATCAATGTTTCAGAACTACACATCACTACTTTCGACTCGACTCATCGGACTGGAGCGTGGATGAAGCCGTCGTCTATCATGATGGTCATGAAATCGCGGTCGTTGTCACCCTGCATTTGTAGCATTCCATCTATCTCACTGTTGGACGGTTGATATCTGCGGAAGAACTGCCCCGAAGTATGAAGGACATCTTGATGGATGATGTCCGCAAACTCCGACTGGATGCGAAAGAATTCTTGTCTGAGGTCCGCGTCCTGGGTTGCCGACAACCTCGCGGCCCAATCTTTGAGACTATCTGGTAGCAGAAGGTGATGATGGTCCCTTACGATCGCCCGCATGTGATGGAGGGCGTAGTAGGCATCCTTCTGACCGCCAGGCGGCTGCTTGACACAGCAGAACTTTGTATTGTGTGAGAAGGTGTGCTTGCCGTACTTACGAACTGCCTTGGTGAAGGTGCCTCCAGATTTGGCGTAGCCGGGGAGAACATCATGAAGAACTTTCTTGACATTTGTGTAGTCTATCTTGGAGTTACGGTTCGGGTCAAAATACGTGGCCATGGAATATTTCGGGCTTAGGAGGATGAGTGTGCAATGTGTGTCACTGCACAGAACACGGAATGTTAGAAAAAAAAAGAACGGTCGAAATCTAAGAAATCATATGTTACGGGGCGGTTAAGGGATGACTTACTCGGAAAAGTAAGCCACAAGGAAGTTATCCTTATCTGGGTTTGCCAGAATGACGCCTTCGAGGTGTGAACTCGCAACTTGGCGGTCCCCAGCGCTGCTCAAGTGCTTGGCACGCATGTAGAAGGGGTCGACTATCACGATGTCCGGGGTCTTGTCTCTAATGATCCACATCTCCATACTTAGCGAAAACAGCCGAATGAAGGTGTAGTGCAGCGGATGAAGGTTAAACATAGCAAAGATGTCATCAAACCGCAGGACGATCATACCCCTGATGTCGCCATCCACAAAGCCCTTGCCCTCTGGCACCTTGGCCACGAAAACCGGGTATGCCACATCATTCTCTCTGAGACGCCGCTTCTCCAAAGAAAGAACATTGTCGTGCAGACTCCGCATAGCGCCGGTTGCAGCATTGAGCATATTTGGTGGTAGCATCGCCCTACCCGCCACATGCACCCTCCTCGAGATGTCCTAAGCACGGATCGAACTCGGTGCCGGCTGGCTCGCACCGGCGCCCTTGTTAGTCTTTCGTTTCCGTCCCTTCTTCTTGATCTCCTGTAATGGGACCGAGTTCTGCTCACAGACCGCCTTCTTGAGAGTGTTGGGGATGATAATATTTCGCACCTCAGCTATCTGAGGCTCGATGAAGGCGGGAGCTGGAGGCGTCTCCTGAGAACTGAACGCCAGACGACGCCTGTTGCAATTGGATTTCTCTGCCGTATTAGCTAGATTGTGGTCGTCTTGGTTGGGTTCTTGAGAAAGAGGCCCGCAGAACTCGTTAGTGTACCCATATTCGGCAAAGTACTTATTGACTTTGGTAAATGTACCATTGTTGTTGTCGTCGTCGTCCGGATCCTGTGCCATAGGGATGTCTGTATCCTGTGCCATAGGGATGTCCGGCATAGGGATGTCCGGCAGGTCCGGTAGCGTTGCGGCGTTCTTGCCATGGCTTGGCGCCGGCACGATTGGCGGTCTTGTCTGTGGGGTGGTGTCCCCCGCCCCCAAACGAATCTGGCTCTTCGGCCAAAGCAGGGGCCAGTTTACGCAGGCGCTGAGGGTCATCTCATCTTCTTCGTCGGCCCCAGCGGGTCGAATCGAAGGTAACAGCTCGTCGCAGCCTGGCAGCACCCGAACCACTTCAACCCTATACACTGTGGGTGCCATCGGATTACCGTGGAACATGCGGTTGCCCGGTTGAACGATTCTGTCCTTGGCGACATCGACCAACTCGCCGCCCACGAAGTGCAGAAGAGTGCAAGGAACATCGGCGGCGCCCTGCAAAAACATGTAGGGCGTCAGGGATGCCCAGTCAAAGGCAAGGAGATGAAGTCATAAGCCAAGAGGCTTAATTACCATGATGCCGTCGAGCTCGGCTAATGTCGAGGCACCGCCAACGGCAGGCGTGCAGCTGACGGAGGGGGCGCTTGCTGGCGAGGTGCCGGCCGGCGTACACCCGGGTGCATTAAGCTCCAATGCCCGTGCTGGCGCCGGAGACACGAATACCGCCTCCGCCGGAGACACCAATGGCGCCGCTGGAGACACCAATGGCGCCGCCTGCGCGCTGTGCGAGTTGCTAGCCGTGAAGCTGGGAACTGGGGGAGGCCCCTGTTGGCCGCCCGCAATCCACGTCGTCAGCCCATGAATCAACATAGGCACCATGGCGTTGAGCTTCGTTCCCAGTTGTTGTTCCACTTGCTCTTGGACAAGCTCCGGAATCCGCGCCACTTGTGCCTTGAGTGCTTCAACCTCGCGCGTCTGGCTTTCCGAGCTGGTCTTTTTCTCCTTCCGCACACCAGCGGTATAGTATGACCCCCATTTTGTGTACAAGCCTTTGCCGGCCACACGACCAGCTGATGTCGGCTTAGTGAGCTTATCCTTGTTTTTCATTACGTTCAACGCCCTATTTAAAGGGGTGTCGAAAGGGGAGCTCTGAGACGCCCCCGTGCTACTGCTTTCAGTTTCCTGCGAAAGGAACATGAACCATTTAGAAATATTGGGGATTAATTAGAGTGCAACCATATGGAGCTAATTACGCGGGGGTGTATTCCTTACCAGAACAAGCTCAAGCGCCCTGGTCTTCGGATCCGTGGTAAGCTCCTTTGTTATCGGGTCCTCCTTGTACCGGGCCCTGACAAAGTTCCTGGTCTGCTTGTCACCGCTGTATTTCTCGAAGTGGGGCGGTAGGCCTTGCTCGGCGCGCTCCGCGTCCTCCTTGTCCCATATAGGCTCCGCCACTCTGTAACCGCCGAGACCGAGTTTGTGTTCCCCTAAGTTCAACTCCCGCATTTCTTTCCCCCACTGACTTGATTCGGAGGTTGCGCTGCTCTCGCACTTGATCTTGAACTCCTTGTAGTCATCTTCCCTGATCGAAGAATATTTCGCCTTGATCTTCTCATAACTATCACCTTTATCAATCATTCTCTTCACCGCGCTTCTCCAAGTAGACAGGGTCGTGCTCATCCTTGTGAGGGCGACATTGTTCACTTTATTCCCTGAGAGACGTGTGTTTTTAAAATCGGCAGGGAACTTGTATCGTTCGTCCAGCTTCGTGAAGAGGAGGTTGCACAAATTCCCTCGGTCTTTATACCTAAGGTTCTCGGTGTTGATCAAGACGGTGGTCCGGAGAATGCACCCGAGCTGAAGCGAGTACCCCTTGACTATATGTTTGGGCTCCGTTGGATGCCCGTCGGAGTCCACTTGAGTAAATTCCTCCTTGAGGGTGCTAAGCATATTCGGGCGCCGGTCCTTTCTTTGCTTCTTCGGTTGGCTACCATCAATGTGTGTGCCGCCATCATCAGTGGTGGCATCCTCGGCGGCACCATCAGTGGTGTCATCCCCGACGCCACTAGGGGTTGTGTAGTCAGGATCGGTGTCTTCCGTGGTGTCCTCATAGCGGTGAGGTTGTTCCTCCATCTCCTGGGACAGCTCCCAGAATTGCTTGCCGCCCGAACCACCGGCCTCATCGTTGTGGGCCATGTTTCGCTCTAAATAGGAAAAAAGTTTGGTCAAAAAGTTGGTTATTGTCAAGGAACAAGATCATGGTCTCATCAATTAGGGTTTGTCGACACCGAGGCATCCTAAAGCTAAGCTTTTATCATTTAGGGTTTGTCGACGCCGAGGCACCCTAAAAGCCTAAGTGTACATCATTTAGATTCTCATCGACACCGAGGCACCCTAAAAGCCAAGGTTTCATCATTTAGGGTTTGTCGACGCCGAGGCACCCTAAATGCTAAGTTAAGTTTTCATCATTTAGGGTTTATCGATGCCAAGGCACCCTAGGTTGGGCCTAATCACTTGGCACTAATCACTTGGCTCTATTGCCACATATGTTGGGTTTATCATCTAGGGTTTATCGATGCTGAGGAGAATTCTAAGTTGGGCCTAATCACTTGGCTCTATTGCCACCTATGGTTTAATGTAGCAAGAATAAAGGGGCAGTTGATCCTACTTAATTAAGTACTAAGATACCCCGGCCCATGCATTAGTAGCAAGTACCCCATATGTCCGATATTTAGCAAAGTCATGCTAAAATTCACGGAAAATTTCAGCATGACCTTTGCTGAAAATAGGACATATGGAGTACCAGAATTTTCCGAAACGGAAGTTAATCGACATTCCGGCAAACTCAAGGGCCTCTTGGGGTACCTACAAAATCATCATGACACAATTGTCGGAGACAAAACCCAGCCACAGACCATATGGTCCTCTACTTTCATATGGACAAAAATCAGCTCAACTTATGTGAGCTTCCATTCCAGATATAATAGGTCACCTAACAAAAAATCATCAATAGTTTAGCAAGTCTGTACAAACACAGAAAGAATAGAAAGTTTGCTGCCTATTCAAACACAGAAACAAAACACTACTTGAAACTTCTGCTACATTTGGACCATGGCAATTTACTTTCATGGAGCATGACAAATGTATTTTATAGATCATGGCATTGTTTTTACTATATGCACCATGGCAAATTTATTTATCTTTTTGCAACATGGCAAATTACTTTTGCACCGGGCCATGGAAAATATAGTCTATGCATCATGAAAATTATAGTGTATGGATCATGGCATTTTTTGTCCTACATTTTTACTCTATGGATCATGCCAGGAAATTATAGTCTATGCATGTTTTTAATCTCTGGATCATGATCCAACAAAATTGCCATCTCCCATGGCAAATATAGCCTATGCATCATGGAATTTATACTGTATGGATCATGGCATTTTTTGTCTATGGATCATGATCTATAGTACATTTTAGTCCATGTCATTTTCTGAAACATATTTTTGCCATGGCAATTTTGAATCAATAGACATACTTTTCAAAAGAGGCATGATCAAATTCTGGTGCCCTTGACTTACTAGTATTTATCTCTTATGACTGATGAATGTGCATTGAGTCCAGAAGCAAAGACTCTACAGTGAAATGAAAAAAACCTTGGAAATATATTTATGGTAACTCTAAATGGATCAGAAGGTGCAGATGCACTTGTAAAAAAAGGTATGCATTTGCAGCAGCTTTGTTCTGATTATGACACCATTCTGTTAAGAAGGCAAAATAACATTATCATCCCAATTCATAGTTGAAGTTGAAGACCCTAAGCTTTAAAATGCCAAGTCTCACTTACGCATGTTAACTTATTTACCAGTTCAGAACTATCACCAGAAAATAGTAAATCCACATTGACCACATAATATTATTTTTCAACCACTCAGTTTGTCCTTGACTGGGACACTTGAAGCACAAAACAGAATTGAGAGTGCAGACCCTACCTTCCTAGCGGACCCTACCTTATTCTAAATGGCTCTTGTGATTTTTTGAGAGTGCAGACGAATGAGATTAGCTTAACTAAATTATCTTGCAATTCCATTAGAGACTACAGCAGCAGCAAGAAAGCATCATGGTTCAAGTTATGCAACTACCAACCTGTGTTTTATTGAAACAGAAGAAACTTAGCTTAAGTACATCATCCTACTTTTTTGAAAAAAGTACATCATCCTACAACTTCCTTAGAGACTACGGAAGCAGCAAAACGCATCATGGTTTACGCTTTGCAACTACCAAAATGTGATCTCATGCGAAAAAAGGACAGTAAATTGTTCAGCATAGCATCATGTTTCAGCTTACACAAGTACCTAAATGTAAGTGTAACCCATTGTTTAAAGGTTTCAGAAAAAGGATTATGAGAAAGGTCACCCATCGATGTGATTCAGATTGCAGATAGCAAAGCAAATCAACTAGCTAAAGACCATAATGATGCAGACCCTAAACCAGCAGCGCCACTAAATTAACTAGCACTATTTTCTTCCCCCAAGAAACCCACAAACATTTAACATAAGCATCAAATTGGTCACCCAAATTACCCAAAACACATAAGAAGAGTAGTTGAGACTTCAGTCTACATGCTACAGCACCCAGGGCGCGGGAGGTGCACATGACAATGAGGTAACGGTCCCACAAAGCATGGCTGGGCGTGGCCCGAGCGTAGTGGAGGCGCGGTCGCGGTGCTGTGAGCGTGCCTGGGCGGGGCCAAGGCGCGGCCCGAGCGTAGTGGAGGCGCGGTCACGGTGCGGTGAGCGCGCCTGGGCGGTGCCAGGGCGCGGCCAGGGGCCGAGAGGAGCACGGCCACGGGGGGCGGCAACCAGGAGCTGGGGCGCGGTGGTGCGACAGTCTACGGCGACGAAATCGAAGGGGGGGAAGGGGAACCGGTGCAGCTCACCGAGAGGAAGACGATGGCGAGCTCGTGCGGGGTCGGGGTTGACGAGGTGACGCGTATCGACGATGAGGCCGCGGTGGCCGGAGGTGGAAGAATACCTCGATCCGCATGATGCAGAGTCGTTGAGCTCGAACGGCTGGACGTAGATGACGTAGAAGAACACTGTAGAGCTCCTGGACTCCTTGGTGGGGTGCGGGGACGACGGTGGTCGTGGGGACGATGTGGTGTCGATGGGGACGACCTAGTCGGGTGAAGCAGCACGAGAGGAGGGGAAGTGGGGAGGTGCTAGGGTGTGGAGCGGTCGCGGGGGTCGTCGGAGCGGGCGCGGGGGAGCCAGAGCGGGTGTGGAGCGGGCGTGGGGGTCGTTGGAGCGGGCTGGGGGTCGTCGGAGCGGGAGCAGGCGCGGGGGAGGGAAGGGGGATCTGGCGAGGGAGAGGGAAGGGGGGATCGGGCGAAGGGGTATCCAGCTATAGCAATGGCGCACCACCCTGTGGTGCGCCATTAGTAACTTTTTTTTGACAGCAATGGCACACCCTCCTCTGGTGCGCCATTAGTAACATTTTTTTTCATTATTTCTTGTTGCATCTAATAATTTGTTTTTATCAAATTTGTTATTTTCTTGAGGACTAGAACAGAAGATATCATCAAATATCATCAAATTTTTTTTGAAAATATCAACAAATTTGTTTTTTATTTTTAATTGAAAATATCATCAAATTTGTTATTTGAAGATATCATCAAATTTTTTATTTGAAAATATCATCAAATTTGTTATTTAAAAATATCTTCAAAAAATGGGGGAGGGTGCGGGTGTCGGCGGCGGCGGTGGAGTGGGCCGGGGGAGGGTGCGGGGTGTCGGCGGCGGCGGTGGAGCGAGGGAGGGTGCGGTGGGTCGTCGGCGGCGGTGGAGCGGGGGAGGGTGCAGTGGTTCGTCGGCGGCAGTGGAGCGGGGGAGGGTGCGGGGGGTCGGCGGCTGCGGTGGAGCGGGGGGAGGGTGCGAGGGGAGCTCGGCGGCGAGGGGGATCTGGCGAGGGGGATAGCTATCGAGAGAGAGGGGGATCGAGATCGAGTGTCCTCATGAATATTCAATATTTTTTCATATTAAATATGAAAAAATATCATCAAATTTGAAAAAATATTCATGAATTCAAAAAGTGCCCATGAAATTTAAAAATATTCATGATATCAAAAAGTGCCCGAGAAATGAAGGCTACAATTTAAATACAATCGATCTTAGCTAGCTATCTGTTCACAATCTTCTTGCCCTTCTTTTTCGCAAATGGAGTTCTTCTGTGGAACGGACGTCCTTTAGGTAGGGTGGTCCTGCTTCTTCTTGTGGTGTGTGTGCTGCTACTTCATCGTCGTCGTCATGTTCGATCTTCGGGTCGCCGTACTTGTCGAAGTCTTGCTCATTGGCTACTCCATCCATTCCGATGATCTTCCTTTTGCCTCTCCTCACGACAACACGACTGGGTTTTGGCGGGTCGGTAATGAAGAAGCATTGGTCCACTTGGGAAGCCAGGACCCATGGCTTATTTTTCGCGGTGACGTTTGCGCCTGCGGTCTTAGATTTGGCTTCGGGTATAACCATGGTGGTGAAATACTGGTCTTCTTTTAGGACGCTCTTGGCCCATCTGACACGGAACATCGGGACCTTCTCTCCAGCGTAGCTCAGCTCCCAGATCTCCTCGATCCTTCCGTAGTATCTGTCCTTGTCGTTGCCGGTGTAGGATTTCATCGTTACCCCGGAGTTCTGATAACCATCGCTCTTCATGTCCTTGTTCTCGGTGTAGAATGTGTAGCCGTTGATATCGTACGCCTCATAGGTCATCAGGTTGTGCTCGGCACCCTGTGACAAGGCGAATATGAGTTGTTCTTCCGTGGAAGAATCCTCATGTAAAGGGTACGACAGAAGCTTCTGCTTGAACCAATGCGTGAAACATGAGTTGTGCTCTTTGATTATATCTCCGTCCGTCCTCTGTTGGCCTCGGTCATTGTACGTCTTCTCAATAAAGGTTTTGTGCTCTACCACCCAAGGATCGACCACGTCTATATGTTGTAGCGCGACTAGGTTTGCTCTTTTAAAGTCGGCGAGTCGACCCTCAAAGTCGACATGCATTTCGCGGCGACCCTCACGGTGACCCCATCCAGCGAGCCTGCCGAGGTGCTTGTTGACGGGCAGACTAACGGGGTTCTCGATGCCTAGATAATTCGTGCAGTAGAAGATGCACTCTTCGGTCAGAAAGCCCCTGGCTATACTTCCCTCTGGACGTGAAATGTTGTGAACGTATCCTTTGATGACACCATTCATCCTTTCGAACGGCATCATGCTGTGCAGGAACGTCGGCCCGAGTTGGATGATATGCTCCACGATATGGACCAGCAGATGCACCATAACGTCGAAGAATGCGGGCGGGAAGTACATCTCAAGCTCGCATAGTATCACCACGATCTCTTCCTGTAGCCTTATGAGTTGCCTCATGCCAATCGACTTCCGAGAGATGATGTCAAAAAAGTTGCATAGGCCAAATAGCATTTCACGAACGTGCGCGTCCATGATCCCACGGATTGCAACTGGAAGTATCTGCGTCATCAGCACGTGACAGTCGTGAGACTTCATCCCGCTGAACTTCTGCTTCGCTGGGTCTAGGTATCTGCTTATCTTCCCCGCGTAACCGTAAGGAGGTTTTACTCCTAGGAGGCAGGTGAAAAACTGCTCGATCTCCTCCTGACTTAGAGTGAAGCACGCGGGAGGGTAGTCATTTCCGGTCTTCTTGGCCTTTTTGCCTTCGCGGCGACTTTCTGTGTCCTGCTTCGCCTCATCATCATCATCATCATTAGCGTGAAGCTCCTGCCTAATGCCCATTGATTTCAAGTCTGCCCTTGCTTTCGGCCCATCTTTGGTCCTCTCTGGCATGTTGAGCAGGGTACAAAGCAGACTCTCACACACGTTCTTCGTGATATGCATGACATCAAGGCTGTGAGGCACACGGTGGATCTTCCAGTACGACAAGTCCCAGAAAACAGACCTCGTTTTCCATACCTTCAGCAGCGGCTCTGGCGCCTTTCGCTTCTTTCCCGGCTCTGGCGCCTTTTGCTTCTTTCCCGACAGTGGGCAGTCTTTCCAATTTTTCAACAGCTCGTCTATTTCCTCGCCGCTCCTCGTACACAGGCGTTTTCGGGGTTCGGTTTCACCATCGAACAGATCCTTGCGTTTCCTCCACGGGTCATCGTCGCGAAGCCACCTTCGATGTCCCATGAACATGGTTTTCGAAGACCCGGGATCTCTATCTAGCTGGCGATACGTTGTGTCATCCATGCACCTTACGCATCCAGAAAATCCGTGGACTACCTACCCCGCGAGATATTCGCAACCAAGATAGTCGTGCACCATCGTGAGCAATGCGGCTCTCATAGGGAAATATACTTTCTCTGCGGCATCCCACGTATTGGCTGGCGTTTTCCACATCGTGTCTAGCTCCTCCTTCAGCAGCCCCAGATACAGATTGTTGTTGTTCCCTGGTTGTTTCGGCCCTTCAATTAGCATACTCATGTGAATGTACTTCCTCTTCATGCACAACCAGGGGGGAAGGTTGTACATCTACACAAACACAGGCCAGGTGCTATGTGTGCTTCTCGGGCTGCCAAACGGATTGACTCCATCGGCGCTCGCGCCCAGCACGATGTTCCTTGGATCCTTACCAAATTCTGGGTATTCGAAGTTCAACGCTTGCCACTGGCTCGCATCCTTAGGGTGACTCAGCATCTTGTCTTTTTTATTTATCTCCGGATCATTTCCGTCATCTTCCTGCTTCTTCTCCTCCCTATCCGCGTGCCAACGCAGGAGCTTTGCTACCTTAGGGTCCGCGAAATACCACTGCAGACGAGGAGTGATCGGAAAGTACCACACTGATTTTCGAGGAGCTTTCTTCCTCTTCTTGTATCGAGTGACGCCGCACACCGGACATATGGTAGACTCCGTGTGCTCATCCCGATAAATGATGCAATTGTTCATGCACACATGGTATTTCACGTGCGGTAAATCCAGAGGACACACGATTTTCTTCGCCTCCTCGAAACTGGTCAGGCACTTGTTCCCCTTGGGAAGACGTTCGTGCCAGAATGACATGTTCTCGTCGAAGTATGCGTCGGTCATTTTGTGTTTTACCTTCATCTCCAGAGCCATGAGCGTTACTTTCAGGCGGGTATCCTCGGGCCTGCATCCTTCATACAATGGAGTAACCGCGTCTATCTCCAGTTGATCCAGCTTGGCTTTCTCTCGGGCGGCAGCTCTTGCGTTATTCGTCTGCTTGAGAAGCAACTCTTGAATATGAGGGTCCTGCACCCAGCCTCCATCATCGTCTGCTCCGGCATCTTCATCTTCATGATCATGCCCTTCGTCTTGATCTTCCTCATCATCATGTACGACATCTTCTACATGATGACTGTGTACAGCATCACCGTCGTGATCATGTCTTGGAGATTCTTCGCCTTCTCGCCCGCCCTCACCGCGGTGGTTGTCTTGTTGCCCTTCCTCATTTCTTGCCCGGCCCCCATGGACGACTTCATAGTCATCTTCATCACCTTGCCACCGATAGCCATCCATGAAACCACGCAAGAGCAGGTGGTCCCGCACCTGCCTGGAATCCGGGTCTGCAATAAGGCTCTTCAGCTTGCATCTTCGACACGGACATCTTATCTCCGTCTCGTTCTTTTGAAGCATCTCGGCCTTCGCGGAGCTCAAAAACCTATTCACGATGCCTTCGGTCATCTTGCGGACCATGGTCGCCTGCAGGGTAGAGCAAAACGATATTTTAGAACCAACAAAAAATTTGGCATGACCTTCTCTAAAAATAGGACCAAAAAGAATGCATAGTGCCAAAATTTTCGCCGAAACGGAAATGAATCAACATTCCGGCAAAATATTGGCAACTATCGCATTTCAAATACCGGTACCTGCAAACACAAACATATATGCAACACCACAAACATATGCAACATCACAAACATACTTAGATCTAGCTAGGCCACAAAAAGTGCATGTGCACGTTATTGGAGCGAGCTAGGGAGAAAAAAAGTAGATCTACAACATGAAGATAGCTTTCCCCTTACTTACCTATAAAAAAGGTAATTTCACCACTTAATTTTGATGAATCTATGGTGCAAATGAGGTGAGGAGGAGGAGGCAGCCGAAAGTTTGGAGAAGAAGGTGGAGGGAATGAAGTGGGGAAAGTAAGTGGGTAGGTGTGGCTATCCAAAATATCTTGTTGGGGTCCCAGGTTACTAATGGCGCACCACCAGCAAATGCGCCATTAGTATGCCTGCTTACTAATGGCGCACCTGCGGGTGGTGCGCCATTAGTAGTTTTGCAAAAAAGTAAAAAAAAATATACTAATGGCGCACTGTCTTCCTAGTGCGCCATTACTAGTTAGAACTAGTAATGGCGCACTTCGGTAGGATGCGCCATTAGTATGTATGTAAATATGAAAAAAAAAATTATTACTAGTGGTGCACCGTTTTTCTGGTGCGCCATTAGTGTCTTCCACACTAATGGCGCATCACAAACTAGTGCACCATTAGTATATAGTAGTGGCGCACTACAATCCTGATGCGCCATTAGTATGAATCCTATCTATAGCCCTTTTTCTAGTAGTGGTGCCTTTGGCGAAAGCACAACCATGTCTCTCGCGAAAGCAACAACCGTGTCTCTCGCGAATGAAAAAAACAACAGAAAATGCGTTTCTTTTTCGTTTCCAAGAGGCATGACCGTGTCTCTCATGAAAGCAAAACCGTGTCTCTCTCTCACAATGCGTGCTGATCGTTGCGAGCCTTCCGAAGGAGCGCTCGTTAACTAGTTGTTCTCAGTTTTTGTAGGCGAGGGAAGGTGTTCGCTCGGGTGTGCCGTTCCCAGCGAAGGGTGCCCTCCCCGTGGAATGTTTAGTTCGCTGCGACCACCTCACCTAGCGATCGATCGGCAGTTAATTGGCGTCTGTTACGAGGCTAGTCCGTGTTTGTCTCAAAAAAAAAAAACTAGTCCGTGTTCGGGATGTCAAAAAAAGAAGGTAGTCCGTGTGGTTTTGTAATTGATCGGGTCCTAATCTGTTTCCGTTACGTGTTCGTGCGACCGTGCGTGTATATATACCTGCACTATGGCGTGAGATTGTACCGTGAATCTGATTTTTGGTTGATGATAAAACTAAAGAAGTAGACGGCCAAAGTTTGTCGCGGGCATCTACTATTCGAGTTTTGTCGGGCATGGCTTTCGCTGGCGCATCTCTCGTCGCCAACGGCATGCTGTGCGCCTCCACCAAGTCGGCCGTCGACTCCGGCGCCGACAGCGGGTATCACTTGCTAGTTGTCGAAGGCTACTCGCGCACTAAAGAGACAACTCCCAACGGCAAGTGGATCGGGTCTCGTCCTTTCATTGTTGGAGGCCGTCGCTGGACCATCGACTACAGCCCTAATGGCGATAACTCGGAAGATGAAGAATTTATATCGGTTTTGCTTGTCCTTGACGAGGACATCAAGCAGAGCGTGAAGGTTCAGTATGTCTTAAGTTTCATCGACCAGCCTGAGTTGCGGGTGCCAAAGCACATACGCCAAAGTGAACCAGTTTGCTTCTACAAACAATGTGATGTTCATGGCCAGTTTAGATTCATGAAAAGGGAGGTTTTTGAAAGATCAAAACATCTCAAGAACGACGGCTTCGTCCTCCGGTGCGACCTTGTTGTCCTGATGTCGGATGGGGATACCGAGGAGCAGGGCGCCGGCACCAACGCTCTTCCGTTCAATGAACTGTCACCACCGTCCGACTTGCAGAGCCATTTTGGCGATCTCCTCCTGAGCAAGGAGGGTGCTGACATTACGTTTGAGGTTGGCGGCGACAAGTTTGCTGCACACCGGTGCGTGCTTGCAGCCCGATCCGCCGTCTTCAAGGCACAGCTCTCTGGTGCCAAGGATAAATCGAGTGTCGTCAAGATAAGCGACATCAAAGCCGACGTCTTCGCGGGCTTGCTTACTTTCATCTACACTGATGCAGTGCCCGAATTTGTTGACATGGAAGCAGACGATGACGATGATGAAGTTATATATGCAACTCGGCTGCTGCAGTTCCTCGAAGCTGCGGAAAGATATGATCTCCAGAGGCTCAAATCGATCTGTGAAGAGAAGTTGGCCGGTTTCATATGCGCAAAAACTGTGGCAGACATCATTGTCGTGGCTGAGCAGAGACAGTGCTGTGGGTTGAAGAAGGCCTGCTTGGAGTTCATCAAAGCCGACCCAAGTTTACACGCAGCTTTCGCGGCTGGTGGCCTGGGGCAGATAACCGGGACCCGTAGTCCCTCCCTTCTCAAGCGGCTGCTCTCCAAGTTCGGTTTGCTGAAACTCTAAAACGATTCTTTGTAATTTGTATATATATTTCTCTTCTAATTAGGTTAATATTCACTGATGTAAAAGATGGCCATGCATAGTATTGTGTTGATCAACCAATAGCTACTACTAGTCTACTAGCACTACTGTTCTAAATTTGTCTGAATATTGGAATGCAACAAGCTAATATATTTTCTATGTGCTTATCTTGCTTTCATTTGATCACGCATGGCTTCGGGTTGACATGTGGAGCTATAAATTTTTGTGTTGGGTGCATCCATGAATAACCTGCTTCCGACCCGTCCATATTTGCTAGCACATATGCTCACTTCTCCGATCTGAGGATGCATGATGAATTGATGATACGAAAATCCTAGACAAATCTCGTGGACAACCAAAGCACCAACACACATTTCATTCCAGATATGATTGTCGACATCATATGTACATACACTGTTTTTGGTTTTGGATTGTTTTCATGAAAATAGTCATGACTAAACTCAATTAGCTTCATCCTAGCAGTACATGACCATGCAATCCATGTACACTGTACATGGCACAAATGCTCAATACACGTAATATCCGCAGACGGTCAGGTGGCTAATACGGAGGAATCAATATACAGCTCGCATGCTGGTTTACATGAGTATATAATGTCTATTAATTTTACAGAGGGCATCATCAGTAATTCAGGATTGACGACAAAAACATATTCTTCTATAGCTACAGCCTAGCTCGCTGGCACTTATTTCCTGCCTTAAACTACTTGTGAGACACTACGTGCGCCTTTAGGACATCTCCAACGCTGACCCGCAAATTTCACCCGCATCCGTCAGCGGACAGGGGAACCAACCCGTGGACACATTTGCCCGAGACGGCCGTTTAACGCTGCCCGCATACATTTCAACAACTATTTGAACTAAACGGATGAAATTCATGAAAACACGGTGGATTCCATTCAAGTTCGGTCATAATTAACATGAAAAGGTCAATATTTCAACCGTTTAACTAAAAAACTAGAAAAAAAAAACTCTAAAACCCATAATGGACGACCACCTTGTAGGCGTGGCCGCCCTGCCCTGTTGCACTGGCGTCCATGCCATCGTCATCATCGTCATCCCTCCAGCGGTGGAACGACGTTGGAGGACTGCAGCAGCCTTGTCCGGTGGATGCCTGCCGCTCGCGGAGGAGCCGCCCTGACTCCTATTGCACGGTGTGGAGGGCCGCCCTGGCAACTGCTGACGTCGCCGGTGGAGCCTTGGCTGTGGCCTTGCCGCGGCTGGCGTTGGCGGGGCAGTCGCCAAGCGACCCTCCTCGCCTATCATGGCTAGCTCGCCGTCAAAGCGGCGGTGGCACATGGCGGCCGTCTCTGTGGTGGTGACAGAGCGGTCGAGGGCTCACTGGGCGGAGAGGTTGAGGTCGTTGAGGACCCAATCCGTCGTCATGTCTGTTTTGGCAAATACGGATCTGCGGCGGGCATTGCGACGGGCGTACCGCGCCAGCTACCTCGCCATGTGCTCCTCGTAGGAGACGACGACCCTGGAGCCCCATGGACCACCGCTGCTACCACCTTGGAGGTAGTGGAGGATGCGGCTCCACGTCTTCTTGGTTGCGGGAGGTGCGGCAGGGACGGCGGGGTGGCAAGGCAGGCCCGTCGTGACGGTGTACCGGCTATGCTAGGGGGCGGGGCGTCATATCGTCCTTGACCCGGCGTCCGCCGATCTGGTTGCCTCGGTTGGGCGGGGGCGACGTGGGCTTGTCCTTGACATCTGGATGACATGGTTGCGCTAGGGCAGGGTGACACCAACTCGTCCTTGACCCGCCGGTGCGGGGACACCGGCCCACGCTTCATGTGGTGTGGTGGTGGGAACGGCGGCTCCTCCTTGACGCTCGCCTACGATGGCGGCGACAGGCCCATTTGACGGAGTTAAATACTGATGTGATGCATTTGAATTGTTTATGTTTGTTTTGATATGTGATGACGTTTCAATTGTTTGAGAAAACACTTGGATCAATTGGCAATTTTATCGGAGAACTAAGTCTAGGGAATATGCTAGAATTATTATTATTTTAAATATAGGATTTTGGGGGATAACGAATATGTCTTGGAATTACAGGATATGAGTCTGCTATAGCTGCTCTAAGCAATGGTGATGAGTCTCTTGTGATATAGCTTCCTGAAGTTAGAACAAGAGTTATCCAGGCAGGCGTTTTGGCTCCCGAGAGCATTTGCTCCTGGGTGAACAGTAACTCGAATTTTTTTTATTACAAAACTCAGAAAAATCTGATTTTTTTAACACACCAGGGTTAGAGGGACAGTGGTATCCCCAACCCATCAGGGTTCAAGTCCTGGTACTCGCATTATTGCTGGATTTATTTCAGGATTTTCGGCGATGCGCTTTCAGTGGGAGGAGACGTTTCCGTCGACGACGAGGCACCTACAGTGACTTCGTAAATCTCAAGATGATATGCCGGCTCAATCTCTCAGAGGTGCTCATAGGGGTAGGGTGTGCGTGTGTGCGTTCATAGGGGTGAGTGTATGTGCGTATGTATGAGCGCTTGCGTCTATACCGTGTTCAAAAATCTAATTATTTTTGGGATGTTTGTGTTAGTGTCGTAAGCATGCTTGACAAATTTCATGTGAAACAGAGCAGTAGTTTTTCGTCGGCGAAAAAAACAAAAAATTGGGTGACATTTTGGGGTGACATTTGATGTTCAATTTTGCACAAGCCAAAATATTAACTTTTTTCCCTAAAACTTGCATGTGGCATTTGGAAGTGACTATGAATACATAAAAAAAAATTGTGTTTTTTTACATTTCCGAAGTTATTTTTGCACGCATGAGCAGTCTTCCCAGGAGCCGAAATGGATTTCCGAGTTAGCCGCATCTAACAGTGGCTAACTAATGATGATGAGAGTCAAAAGTAGTGCGAAGAAACGAATGAAACAAAGAACAAATATTCATGGGATGATAATATTCAGCCTCCCTTTGTTTTTGAAATGTACCTAGCCTTTCCTTTTATCCCCTTCAAACTACAATTATAAATCCCTCATTTAAATATATCCTTAATTTATTAAACTTCAAGTGTATATAAGCTTACAATTAAATCCAACAAATATAAGATAATAGTGGTAATTTTCCATAGTTTTTTGAAGGTTATATACAAATGTACAGAACATTTTCACAAATATAAATTTCTCCTTTAAATTGATCCCTTCATTTATATAACTTTGAATGGAAAATATAATAATTATAGTTGTGTCCATCCTTTTTTTTAATTTGACAAATGACGTGCTTATAAACAGTAATGAGTGTTACATCCATAATTAATTGGACCATGATAGCCAGTGAACATTCCCTGAGAGCATGGCATTTGTGAACGTTTTTATGGCAGCTTCTTCTAACACACATGACAATTTCTTTGAAACACATGACAAAGTTTGCAAACAAAGGGATTTTGATGTGAAATTTGCCGTGTTCGCGTGAAGGAATTGCCATGTTCCCGTAAAACATAAAATGCCATGAAAAGCGTTCGCGAATGCCGCCCCCAGCGAACGTTCGCTGAATAGCTTTACCGAAATTAAGTGAAACATAGCACAACCAGGCATCCGGCCGCCCCAAACCCTCCTCGAAATAGGCTTTCGCCCCGCTTTATAAATAAAGCAACGGTTCACACGATCCAAGTTTGAACAGCAACCAACAGGAAATGGCTGGGGCCACAGCACAAATAAGCCCAAGAAAGCATAAGAGAAATATAAAGAAAAAGCCACCTAGTGGCTACCGCCGAGCGGCCCTACGAGGACGACAGCCGACGCGCCGAGGCCAAAAGCGCATCCATCATCAAGCCAAGACGATCACGATCACGCTGCCTCGAGAGCGGGTGCTAGTGCTGCAAGAAAGCAATGAATTTGAAGGAGTCAGAAGCCTTCTTCGGGAAAACCTTCTCAATCACCATCTTATTCCTAGTCGTCCAAAGAGTCCACGACATTGCCGCAAGCCGCCCCAAACCCTAACGGTCCCGTCCAAGGAGACGGGTAAGACCGCGATGGCGACTGGGCGAGGGTGAGCACGCCCATCTGCCTTGATCGCGCAGCTGGAAACCAGTGCTCCAGATCCGCGTCGATCCGTGTTCATCTTTCACGCCTAAGACGTCCGCCGCCGCCGGAGGAACTAGTTTGACTGCCCTACACTACTCGAAGAGAAGAGGACCAGAGATGAGACTGGGTCAAGCTGCGGTGGCACTACTGGACACTCCCACAGGTTTCGCTTTATTCAGTGTTAATGGTAGGATATGTTCCGGGCCGCAGAAGCTCTGGACGTGGTTTATCATGGATAACGTTGCCACGGAAATTATCTTATTCCTCGAGTACATCAAGGTTGATGACAAGTCTGCTGTGATGGGCGTCGATGGTCCTGGGGAGAGGCTCGCTTATTCAATCAGGAGGCACTGCAAACACATACCACAGCTGGTTGTCGAGGATGAAAATCTCAGGGCTGCTATCATCAAGTCCAATCTGGGAGTCGATTGCTACGACGACAAGGACGTTATCCACGAACTGATGTGGGGGTTGAGGAATATGATGCCGTATTTTGTGCGTAAAGAAACACACAACAGCACTCGTGAGTACCTTCTCCCGTTATGCCAAGGGTTTAAAGATTGCGTGAATAGATTTGGAATCAGTATTTCTGCAGAAGCAATTGATAAAAACTTCATAGCGTATGTTGGTTCATTGGATCGATGCGATGCAATATTAAAGCATGCAGCCAAGACGGTGCGTGAGACATGTGACAAGCTGGTTCCGGATATCGGTCGAATTATCGAGGATGACAAGCTCTATGCAGAAGTTATGGCGAAGATTCTGACCCCTATCGCGGTGATAGAATGGCATCCCTCCATCAAGCGGTTGCCCGTTGATGTGGTGCAGAAGATAGAGGCTGCAGATACTGCAGCAGATGATGCACGAGAACAAGTTGATTATGACATGTTTTGTCTAATAAATGAATGCCTTCGTATCCTTAAGCTTTACCCTGGATGGATAAAGGAGTTGCTTCAGAAAATCAAGCGTTTGGTTGATAAGTCTTCTGGACGCCAAAAGAGGAGCCGCACAGTGGTAGCTGGACAGGCAAGCGACGACTGCTCTTGTGCTAATGGTGTGTGTGCTAAGAAACTGAGGGCCGTTAAGGGGAAGCTTGGTGTTGAAACCCTTGGTGATCTCCTCCTGAGCAAGGAGAGTGCTGATATTACCTTTGAGGTTGGTGGCGACAAGTTCTCTGCGCACCAGTCCGTGCTTGCAGCCCGATCGACGGTCTTCAAGGCACAGCTCATTGGCGCCATCAATGACGACACTACGGCATCAAGTGTCGTCAAGATAGATGACATGAAAGCAAACGTCTTCAGGGCCTTGCTTACTTTCATCTACACTGAAGAAATTCCCAAATTTGAGATTGCGGACAAGACAGATGATACAAAAGAGGATGAAACGGAACAAGACTGGCTGCTGCAGCTCCTTGAAGCCGCGGAACGATATGATCTCCAATGGTTGAAGTCAATCTGTGAAGAGAAGTTGGGCAATACGATCCGCGAAGACACGGTGGCAGACATTATTGTCGTGGCTGAGCGGAGACGCTGCCCCTGGTTGAAGGCGGCTTGCTTGGACTTCATCGAAACTCACACAAGTTTGCACACAGTTTTCACGGCTGGTGGATTGGAGAAAATAATCAGGACCTGCAGCCCCTCTGTTCTCAAGGAGCTTATCTCCAAGTTCCAAACCTATATAAGAGGGTGACAATATTGTATCCACCGTCGTCTGATAGCTACTATGAAAGCCATCAGTCGTAGTGGTTATGTGATACTCAATGTGGTGTATTATTTACATCACTCTATGAAAGCCAACTACAAAGCGAGACACTCAGCTCATTCTAAGTCGGCAATCAGTGTCATGTGTTCACGGGCTGTTGTGGCCACTCCACTATGTTCCTTATGTTGTGTCAGGACTCAGGACGATTGCCGTTACTTACACTTCTTTCAGAGTGCATTAAAAAAATACACCTCTTTCAGAGTATACATTCATCTTCTTCGGATGTATTTGGTGTCAGATTTATACGTGCCGCTCTTCATATTCATATGCCCATGCCTATGTTAAGTTGTTAATTAACCCATAGCAAAAAAAAAGTTGTTAATTAACCCAACTATTGTTTTATTTTAATTCTCAATTTAGGCTTGGTCTGTTTCTCTTTCTTGGAAGTCAAGTCAGCTCATGCTGATCATGGCATCATGGCCTGATTAGGTGCACGTGTAGGAGTCTGTATCCAGGTCTTTGTAAGATATAAGGGGTACACCAAGGTGTACGATATAATATACAAGACATATACAGAAGCTATATGTAAATACGGTCTAATACCCTTCCTCAATCTTAACTATGCCCTGAAGTACAAAGTATGTTAAGATTGCGCCTGCAGCCTACAAACTGAGGTTGTGGAAGAGGCTTCGTGAAGATGTCAGCAAGTTGATCTTTGGAGGAGATGAACTTGATGTGGAGTAGCTTCTGTGCAACACGTTCCCGTACAAAGTGATAGTCAACTTCAATGTGTTTTGTCCGAGCATGAAACACTGGATTAGATGAGAGATATGTAGCTCCAATGTTGTCACATCAAAGAACAGGCGGCTGAGTTTGAGAAACTCCCAACTCTCTCAATAAGGATTGTACCCATATGATCTCAGCTGTAGCATTTGCAACTACTTTGTATTCAGCTTCAGTGCTACTCCTGGACACTGTAGCTTGTTTGCGAGCAGCCCAGGCGATCAAGTTAGGACCAAAGAAGATAGCATGTCCCCCCGTGGATCGCCTGTCATCTGGATTACCAGCCCAGTTTGCATCAGAAAAAGCAGAAAGCATAGGAGACGGTGCTGGCTGAAGAAGTAGACCACATGAGGCAGTAAAGCAAACATAGCGAAGAATGCGCTTCACCGCTGTCCAATGAGAAGTCCGAGGAGCATGAAGAAATTGGCAGACACGATTGACTGCATATGAGATATATGGCCGAGTGATAGTTAAGTACTGCAGGCCACCAACAACGCTTCGATACTCAGTGGCATCATCAGAGGTGAGAGGATCTCCATCAAAAGCAGACAGACGGTCAGTAGCAGACATAGGAGTCATAGCATGTTTGCATTTCAGCATACCTGCCCGTCGCAACAGGTCCATCGAATACTTATGCTGCGTGAGTGTCAAGCCAACAGAAGAATGTGAAACTTCGAGGCCAAGGAAGTAATGCAACGTTCCTAAATCCTTCACCGCAAAGTCACCACTCAAGGAAGATAGCAGGATCAGCAGCAGCATCCGAAGAGCTAATGAGGATAATGTCATCAACGTATACCATAAGATACATCGTCGCCTAAGGCCGATGCAGAAGGAAGAGCGAGGTGTCAGCAGTAGAGGGAACAAAACCAAGTGACCGAAGAACAGAGCCCAATCTGGCATGCCAAGCACGAGGAGCCTGCTTCAGCCCATAGAGCGCCTTGACCAGGCGACACAGATGATGAGGGCGAGCAGGATCAATGAACCCCGGGGGCTGACGCATGTAAACCTCCTCATCCAGAACACCATGAGGAAAAGCATTCTGAACATCCAGCTGACGAAGAAACCAGCCCCGAGTAACAGCCAAGGACAACAGAAGCCGTATAGTCGTTGTTTTGATCACCAGACTGAACGTATCCTCGTAGTCAAGACCATACCTTTGCTTGAACCCTTTCGCCACTAACCGTGCCTTATAGTGTTCAATAGAACCATCGGCATGCTTCTTAACTTTGAAGACCCACTTGGAATCAATAATATTGACACCAGAGACCGGGGGAACAAGCTGCCAAGTACTATTTGTCAACAATGCCTGATACTCTTGCTCCATAGCTTGGCGCCAATGAGGAATCCCGAGAGCAACCTGAAAGTGACGCGGCTCAGCCAAAGGATCTTCCTTAACATGAGCAACACATGCCGCAAGCCAGGCCACCGTCCCATC
Organism: Triticum aestivum; assembly: GCF_018294505.1. Lineage (NCBI taxonomy): Eukaryota > Viridiplantae > Streptophyta > Magnoliopsida > Poales > Poaceae > Triticum > Triticum aestivum. The sequence continues at coordinate 95,370,305 of NC_057810.1, forward strand.
TTTGCGTTGCTTGGGACACACAATACCGGATCGACTGCGAGTATGTGGTCGAAGAGAAACAG